>NW_026293185.1:0-35461 GCF_026419915.1 Harpia harpyja
TTAATACTACACAGCCGACTTCTTAAGAATTCTTAAGATTTAAAATGATGACTCAAAATGCGCGTATCACTCACCTAAAAGATGAGGGCTCTCTACCTCGAGGAGTTACCTCGGGCGGCGTCCCGACCCAAGGGGGAGTCCCTGACTGCAGATCCGCTGCTCTCGGGAGGACTGATTCCAAAATGTCCTCCGGCGGGACCCTCTTTATACCCTTGTCGAATCTGATCTGCGATCTCCGGTACTGAAAGCAGAGGGCTCTGGGAGATGCCTGGGAGTCACAGGTGGATCCCGGAGGGGAGAGCTTCCTCCAAAAAAGAAAAAAACCTCAAGGGTAGCTTCCCTGGAGGAGTCTGGGGCTGATACCTGAGATCTTAGGTAGGTAAAGCAGAGGACAAAAGCCTCTGGGAGATGACTGGGAGGAGGCTCAGGCAGCTGCCGGAGTTGAGCTGTATCTAAAGGAGAAAAAAATACCTGGAGTAACTTACTTGGAGGAGTCTGGGGCTGCTACCTGGGATCTCTGGTCCCGAAAGCAGAGGTCAAAAGACTTTGGGAGATGCCTGGGAGGAGTCTCAGATGTATCGTGGAGTGGAGAGCTTCCAACAAAGGAGAAAAATCATCTTGGGTAGCTTCCTTGGAGGAATCTGTGCTGCCACCTGAGATGTTAGGTATGTAAAGCAGAGGTCAAAAGACTGGGAGATGCCTGGGAGGAGTCTCAGGTGGCTGGCAGAGTTGAGAGATTTATCTAAAGGAGAAAAAAATATGTCGAGTAACATACTTGGAGGAGCCTGAGGCAGGTAGCTGCGATCTCCGGTACCAAAAGCAGAGGTCAGAAGACTCTGAGAGATAACTGGGAGGAGGCTTGGGTTGATCCCGGAGGAGACAGTTTCCTGCAAAAGAGAAAAATCATCTTGGGTACCTGCCTTGGAGAATCCAGGGCTGCTACCTGGGATCTGAGGTCCCTACAAGAAAAGGCCAAAAGACTCTGGGAGATGCCTCGGGGGAGCCTCAGGTGGACCCTGGAGGAAAGAGCTTCCTCCAAAGGAGAAAAATCATCTTGGGTAGGTGCCTTGGAGAAGTCTGGGGCTGCTACCCACGATCTCAGGTGCCTAAAAGGGAGGTTAAAAGCCTCTCGTGGTTGCTGGGAGGAGTCACAGGTGGATCCCAGAGGGGAGAGCTTCCTCTGAAAAAGAAAAAACCTCAAGGGTAGCTTCCTTGGAGGAGTCTGGGTCTGATATGTGAGATAGTTACGTAAAGCAGATGTCAAAAGACTCTGGGAGATGCCGGGGAGGAGTCCTGGATCGATCCTGGAGGAGAGAGCTTCCTGCAGAAGAGAAAAATCACCTTGGATAGCTTCCTTGGATGAGTCTGGGGCTGCTACCCGGGATCTCAAGTCCCTAAAAGAGACAGCAAAAGACTCTGGGAGTTGCTGGGAGGAGTCACAGGTGGATCCCGGAGGGGAGAGCTTCCTCCAAAAAAGAAAAAAAAAATCTCAAGGATAGCTTCCTTGGAAGAGGCTGCAGCTGCTTCCTGGGATCTGATGTCCCTATAAGAAAAGGAGAAGGGTGAATGTTAAATTTCCCTGAGCAGAACTAGCACAACAGTCTAGGGGAAAAAAAAAAAAAAAAAAAAAATCGAAACTGGGACTATAACAGGGTAGGAGACTGAGCCGTTTGTCAGACAGGGCTCTGAAATTTAATAGAAGCCATTAGGGCATGTGGAGAACTAGGGGTAAATTGGTAAACTGGACTAAAAGTGCAAGAATGCAGGCAGAGACCTGATGAGCGTCCTAGTGATTTTGGGGGACTCAGACAAGCTCTGCTAACAGAATTTTAATGATGCACTTGCAATTAGTGTCCTTGTGGGTCAAATGGCCCCCGACAGCAGAAACAAAAAAAAAAAAAAAAAGAGAGAGAGAAAAAAAAGAAGAGGAGCAAAGCAACAAGAGGCTGATTTATTGGCAGTTGCTTTTGCAAGGAATTTACAAGTGAGATAAGGATTAGGAAGAAAGATGATCAGGTACAGGGTCTGAACTAAGACCTAGAAAAAGAGAAGGAGAATGTGAAGGAACACTAGAAGAAAATGTTACTATTGTGGAAATCTGGGATATGTGCAGCAAGAAAAATATTTTTCTAAACATGTCCCTGAATGACCAGGGAAGTTAATGGATGAGGTAGTGCGTTTGGCTACAGCGGTCAAGAAGAGGAAAGGGTTAAGGAAGAGGGATGTTAAAGGAAAGAGGAATCAAGTGTACTTGTGGCTGTGCTGAGAGAAGCCTTTGAAGTAAGCAGGGGGAGAGGACTGATGGGGACCGGAGGAACCTCTCCCAGCAGAACCTAAGCTGGTTAAAGCAAAGCTGGGAGATGAGGAAACAGAATTTTTAGTCAACACTGGGGCTACGTATTCGGTCTTCAATACACTAGAAGGAAATTTAAGTAACAAAAGCATAAATGTCATTGGTGCGACAGGGACTCGTGAGACCTGGCCATTTTTCAAATCCCTGAAATTTAAACTTGGAAAACAATGGGTTACTCACCAGATTTTATATTTGCCAAATTCTCTGAAAACTTTACTGGGTAGAGATTTACTTGAAAAGGTAGAAGCTGAAATCAGATTCAAGGATGGGGAAGTTGCAATTTTAATCCCAGAATCTAAATATGTCGAAGCCGTAGGCTTGTTGTTACAGGATACAAATCCCAAAAGGGACAAGGTACCTCGAGAAACAGAAGATGCAGTGATCCCCATCGTTTGGGCAGGAGAAGTTCCAAGAAGGTCTAAGAGAGCGGAACCAGTAAGAATTGATCTAAAACCAGGATCGTCACCAGTAAGAATTAAACAATACCCTTTAAAATTAGAAGCGAGAACTGGCTTGGTACCAATAGTTCAAAAATTCTTAAAATATAAGTTGCTAACAGAATGTGAGTCAAAATATAATACAACCTATCTTACCAGTAAAGAAAGCTAACGGAAAAGATTACCATTTAGTCCAGGATCTTAGAGCAATAAATCAGAGAGTACAAGATACACATCCAGTAGTTGCAAACCTGTATACGTTACTAACTACCCTCACCAGTGAACAAAGCTTTTTGCTTTTGAGTGGGAAAATCCTGAAACAGGGCGAAAGACACAATATACTTGGACAGTTCTACCACAAGGCTTCAAGAATAGCCCAACTATTTTTGGAAATCAGCTGGTGAATGAATTAGAGATTTGGAGAAAAGAAAATGGACAGGGAACTGTATTACAATATGGAGATGACATCTTAATTGCAGCGGAATCTCAGGAAATTACTGTGTATGTACCACATACGGTAGTCACAGTTTTGGAACAAAAAGGGGGGCATTGGTTGTCCCTCAGCCGTATGCTGAAATACCAAATGGTACGACTAGAACAAGATGACATCGATCTCAAGACCACTGCAGTTACAAATCCTGCAGTGTTGCTCTCCACTGATTGAGCGGAGAGTTCACCAGAACACGATTGCTTACAAACAGTAGAGGAAATATATGCTAGCCGTCGGGATCTTAAAGACGCTCTGTTAGAAAATCCAGACTGGGAGTTATATACTGACGGCAGTAGTTTTGTTCGCGATGGGAAGAGACTGTCAGGATACGCTGTGACGACCTTAAATGGCATAGTAGAGGCAGGATCCTTATCTCCCAAAACATCAGCCCAAAAGGCAGAACTAATAGCCTTAACTTGAGCATTGGCACTGAGTGAAGGGAGAAAGGTTAATATTTGGACAGATTCTAAGTATGCTTTTGGAGTTGTACATGCCCATGGAGCCATCTGGAAAGAGAGAGGACTACTATCAACACAAGGAACTGAAATCAAGCATGCTGCACAAATACAAGAACTATTACAGAGCATTCAAAAGCCGATGGTGGTAGCAATAAAGCATTGCAAAGCCCACCAAAAAGGAAATAGTGAAACTATAAAAGGAAATTGGAAGGCCGATTGTCTTGCTAAGAAGGCAGCTCTAAAGGAGCCAAAATTTGAAGAGGCTTTAATTCCAGGGCCTCGTTTAGAATTACCACCACCAAAATATACTGAGAAGGAAGATTAATTAGCAGAACAGATAGACTGCTCCAAAAATGGACAAGGTTGGTGGATAACACCGCTAACGCCATTATTGATTCCTGAAAGAATGATGGAAATTTTGCTCAAGAGATTACATCAGGAGATGCATACAGGAGAAGACGCATTGACAATAACTGCGAAAAGAAATATTTTTGGACCAAAGATACAAAGGGTAGCAGACATGGTAGTAAAAAAAGTGTACCATCTGCTGTGCTAATAATCCAAAAATTGGGAAAAAGGTTATAGGAGGAATTGCGAAACAAGGAATAACTCCTGGGGAATACTGGCAAATAGATTGTTCAGAGCTACCTAGGTATAACCAATACAAATATTTATTGATATTGGTAGATACCTTTTCTGGCTGGCCAGAGGCTTTCCCTTGCCGTACCAACAAAGAGCTAGAGAGGTAATTAGACTCTTATTGAAGGAAATAATACCCCGATTTGGTATTCCAGAAGGAATCTCCTCTGATAATGGGCCTCATTTTATTGCAGAAGTCATGCAAGGGCTTTCTAAATTTTTACAGATTAAGTGGGAATTACACACCCCTTGGAGGCCACAATCAAGTGGGAAGCTAGAAAGAATGAATCAAACTCTTAAAAGGCAACTTGCTAAATTGTGTCAAGAAAACACACCTTAAATGGGTAGAAATTTTACCTATAGCTCTTTTACGAATTCGAGTAACTCCTAGGGTCAAAGAGAAAGTAAGTCCTTTTACGGTTGTTTATGGGAAAGCATATCCCATGAATCTTTCTAACATCACAGGAGACCAAATGCATATAAAAGGGCAGGCTGATGTTAAAGAGTATTTGATTTCTCTTTTGCATGCTTTATCTTCACTACACAGGTATCTAAATCAGAAGGTCTCTCTCCTGTTGGATAAAGGCGGAAAGGACCTTACACCATGTTACTGAAAACCTACACTGCAGCCAAAGTAGAAGGAATGGACTCCTGGATTCATTACATGCGAGTGAAAAGAGCACCAGAACCAGATCAGGAAAAGCAGACAGCCACAGACTGGGAAACTCAAATTTCAGCTAATCTGAGACCATTGAACTCTGAGAGAATGAAGAACCTGAATATTATAATATCCCATTTGGTACTAGCAGTAGGTCAAGAGAATTTGGTTTTACAGCTTATCCAGTCCTTTGGGCAAATCCAGAATGTTAGCGTAACCGCTTGTCTCCCTCCATCTGAGTTGGCAGACAATCCTTTAAATTGGGGACTATTACCTTCGGACTTAGAAAAAAGTTTTTCTAAGAAAGAAAAAGAACAACAATGGAAATAGGGTGGTTAAATAAAATATTACATGGAACAGGATCCTCCCTTACTGGATGGCTGGCAAACCTAATTTAAACTTCGATCACTGTTGTCGTTACTACACTCATACTTTGTGTTGTTTTAAGTTCTGTCAAGAGACTGGTTTTACAAGCCACGGCTAGAGCATATAGAACGATAAAATGAAGTAGTGAGACTCATGAGACTCATATGAAGAGATCTCATAGTCTCAAAGGGGGGAAATGATGTACTTAAGAAATTATGTACTTAAGCCACATGAAAAAGGCCACAAAGGTCTTGTGAAACAAGATCCCCTTTGTATAACCAATGCATGCCTTGCTAACAACTGTGCCCCTGAAGAAGAACTAAAAGACTGATAAGAAGGGAACATCCTACCCCAGGAGGCGCCGAAAAGTTGAATAATTGCTAATAGGCATGAAGTCAGAAAAATCTTTGAAAACTGGAGGAAAAGTAAAGGTGGCAGGGGGAGATCATGACCACCAACTCAATTCCACACCAAAAAGACTTCCCCCCCACTCTCTCCTTGAGCATGCGCTGTAGAAGAAAAGAACACTGTACCTTTAATTCCAAGCAGGGAAACTTTAGCCCAATAGAAACTGTGCTAGATAAGCGACTCCCAGTAATAGTTTGGGGAAGAACTTTGGAAATCGAATATGTTTAACTGAACTGTACAAATTGCTTGCCCGTTTAGGCAGGAGGGGTGCTAGCGTTGCAGATTACCACCTAGCCCCCATCTTTGCGTAAACATAAATTGGAATAAAATACCTCTGCTCTGTGTCTATATTGGCATTTTGCACACCGGGTAAACGACCCCACTTTTGGGACAACAGTGGGGCACGCAAAGCACCGCATCCCGCAGGCCGAGGGGCTCAGGCACCCACGTCGCTGCCGGAGGATTGCCGGCAAGAGGTTTGGCATCTGGAGAGGGGCTGCTGGGCCAGGGTGCCCAGGCACCCACCCCACTCCCCCAGCCGCAGCCACGGGTGCTCTCAGTGCTGGAGCAGAGGCCGTAGCAGCTGCCTGTGCCCAAGCCTGTCCCCAGTGGAGGGAAGACTTTGCTGGCGAGGAGCAATCCATTGAAGCCGTTGCCGAAATTGCTGGGCTTGAAGTTGCTGCCGGGCCGGGAGGGTGCTGAGGGGTCCTTGTGCAGGAGGAGGGGTGGCAACGCCTGGGCACCGTTCAACTCCAGGGAGCTGCAGAGCAGGGAGTCCCCGAGGCCGTCGGGGAAGGTCGCGGCCACCGCCTGCGCTTTCCAACCCGGCTGGTCCACCAGCTCCTCCGCCACCTCCCTCTCGGCCCCGGGTGTCTTCTTGGAGCCCTTCCCGCAGAGCCGGACCACCCTGATGCTCTCACCACGCGGACCGCTCTGGCGGCCGAGGTCCTCAAGGCTCCTCAAGGCTGAAGCGCTCCCCAGGCTCTTGTACTCCACCAGTGCGCAGTGCTTGCTCAGCAGCTCGGGGAAGTCTGACGTGTATTTCCGCACACCTGAGGGCAGCTTGCGGCCCGGCCGCAGGATGCGGATGGAGGCGATGGTGCCGAAGGGGCTGAACATCCTCGTGATGGTCTTGAGGAAATTCTTCTGGAGCAGCAGCAGCATGTCCTGCTCCAGGAGCAGCAGCTCCCAGGCCAGCAGCAGTTTGCTGGGGGGGATGCTCAGCAGGGACTCAGGGATGGGGACCCATGATACCGAAAAGCCGGTCGAAGAAACTCCCACCCCGGCTGGCCAACGCAACGGGCTGCCTACCTTCTTCAAGGACGTCAGCAGTTTGATGCTGACAAAGCCCACCTTGTTCCTCTGGACATGTTTCAGGAGGAAAGCATCCTTGGCCAGGTTCTCGTCAGAGAGGTGGAATTCCACCTGGGACACAACCCTCCTGACCAGCTGCCGGTCAGGCATGGAGTAGCTGCAGTCCAAGAGATCAGCCCCCAAAACATCGCTCGCACCGCAGAAGCTCCCGGCAAAGCAGCAGGGACACGGGTGTGACTTGGTGGCCTTTGGGATGTGCAGCACTGCCCGGTCCCAGCCACAGCGGTGCAGACGGCAGAGTGTTGAGGAGCGGGCTGGCTCAGCTGCGCTCTGAAATAAAATGGAGTTTTATGGTTTTAGAAGCGCGGTTGCTTTCACGCCCCCAGCACCGGTCCCTGCCACAAGTTACGCAGCGGATGGCCTTGCACAATCTTGCAGCCAGAGGTGCCTCATGAACAGAGCGCAATCTCTTTAATTAACAGGATACAGGCCAGGAGAGATCTTTGGCCTCCGGTTCATGGCAGTTGTCCCGACTCCCCCAGGCCACACACTGTTCACACAGCGGGAGCGAGAGGCCTGTGTTCCTACCAGGGTGTCCTTGCTAGTGCCAAATCCTCCAAGTACAAGGAGGGGATGTACTCACCCGGTCCCTGGGGTCCTGTAGAGCACAAACAGCCCCAGCATCTCATCATCGGATGTTGTGCAGAATCCAGTCCTTTTCTGGGAGCAGGCGGCAGCGGGTACTGTCTCCTCCTGGGCGTCACACACCCAGGGAAAGCGCCGCCCCCTCCGAGGGGGATCCAGAGCTGCTGCTTTTCCCATCAGGAGACTAAAAGACCTGACAGCACTACTGGAGCGAGGGCTGGGGGAAAGCGTGCCGCCGAGCGACACCGCGTGACCTTCCTTCGCGCCCTCGAGGTCCTTTTCCCTATTTCTGCGTCACTCCGGTCAACGCAGCGAACGGAAGCACGGGCAATAGTCGCAAATGCATTTGCCATCTGGCGCAAGGAGGCTGTGGCTGCAGCTTGGTCCCCACTCGGCTCGGCTGAATCAACCTGTTCTTCTTCCCCCACCGGAAAAATACTGTTGAAAGCCAAGAGGATTTGCACCCGCAGACCCTGAGAGCCGCCTGTAGGCCCCGGGGGCACCCCAGCCTCCCTTAACCCTTTCCCTCCCCAGGAGGAGCTGGGGAGGCTCTTGGGGGTGGGGCGGAACACAGGGAGCCCCCGCATTCCTTCCGGGGAGACGCCAAAGAGTCCTTAGCAGCCAACAGCCAGAAGGGACCATGGCGCGGCCACCAATGCAGCTCCCACTGCCTGGGCCCTGGGGCCCCCCGGCGCCCCAGCTTTTCCAGCCATTCGTGCTCCCCAAAACCTTCTACCCTCGAGGCAGGGACCGACCCCAACCCCTGCAGCCCAGGGACGCTCCTGCGGGGCAACAGCGGAGGTGACCGCCGGCCATCGCTCCTGTCTCTCTCTCTTAGGCTCAGCCAACCTGTGCCGCCTGCCCGCGTGGGAGCAGCCCTTCCCTGCAGCCCGGGCACCCCAGGCCCCCCAGGCACCACCACCAGGTACGGCACCCCAGTCTGCTCTGGCACCTTCGCCATCCCCATCACACCCGTCCCCCCGGCGCTTTTCGCGTGGGGGTTCAGCAAGCCCCGGTGAGCATCCTTGCCCTCGCCCGGGCGGCGCGTGCCCAGTAAAGCCGATCTGCAGAGAATTCCCCAAATATTTGGGGCCACCTCTCCCGTTTCACCTCCTAGATGCGCGTCTCCTCCCCGATTTGCAACCTCGTCCCACCGGCACAGCAGCTCACCCCGTGGGGATCGCCCCAGCCACAAGCTCCCCACGCCCCTGGCCCAGAGCTGGGGGATGTCGGCCATCGGGGCCGGCTCGGCGGGTGCCCCTGGAGAGTCCCCCCGGCCCAGCACGGCTCCCCCTCACCCACACAGGTCTGCAGAGGGCTCCATGTGGCTGCCTCTTCGACCCCCGGGTCTTCCGCATCCAGCGGGCAACCACCGACCCGCCTCCACCGGCCACCGCCACGCTCGGCCAAGGCGCCGCTTCTCTGCCGGGTGCTGCCCTGGGGGGTCCCGGGGGCTGCGGGGCCCCCCTGGCCTGGGCAGACCCAGGGACCCCCCAGGGCCAACCACAATACCTCGCACCCTACGAAAATCAGAGGAGCGGGGTGGCCCCCGCCCCTCCGGTGCTGCTGACAGCCATCCCCGGCTACCAGCACACCGAGGGGCAGTTGGCGAAGACCAACATCTCCAGCACGGCCACCCCTGCGGGGGCAGCCCCGGGCAGCGACGTCCCCCCGGGGAGCGACGCTCCTCCCCAGCCGAGCCCTTGGGGAGCCTGCAGATGACCTTGCCGTGGCTGAGAAAGTGGCTCTCCAAGAGGCCCTCATGCTCTTTGATTGCTCCCTGGACAGGCTGGCGGTCAACCAGCACGCTCCCAGCAGCAGCCCCACGCCTGGGGACACCGGCGGCACCGGCGCAGCCACCCCCGACCGCGACTTCAGCTCGCTCTCGCTGCCTGAGGAGCTGCTCCCCCCTGACTACTGCACCCCCGAGCTCAGCAACGCCACGCTGAGCCTCAAAACATTCAACAGCAGCGGCGGGATGGAGCCCCAGGAGCCGTGGCAGGATGCGGGGCTGGACCTGCCACCATGCCCGCCTGCCGTGGCAGCCAAGCCGAGGAAGAGGCAGGCGCAGAGCTCCTTGCCAATGCCACCCAGCAAGCGCAGGGCTCTGGCAGCCAACGTGGGGGTGTGAGGGGGGGGGCGGGGATTAGACAGGGATGCGAGGGATGGAGATGGGGGCAGTGGGGGTATTTGCTGAAGGGGGGGCCGGGGAGGGGGGGTAGGGAGGGGTCAGCCCAGCTTGGAGGGGACCTTTTCTCTCGTCTTTTCAATTACAAGCTCCTTCTCCAGAGCCGCTCCGTGCCTGTGTGGGAGGGGGCGGGAGAGCAGGGGGCACCAAGAAACAGCACCCAAGAGGTGCGAAAGCCCTGCCGAGCCCCAGATCCGAGCCGGGGAAAGCCCCGAGGAGGACGGCGGGGTCCGTGTCGGACGCACGGAGCGGCAGCGGGGCCGCGCCGTGCCCGGAGACAGAGCCGGGCGGGGGGGTGCCGCGCCGCGCCGTGCCGCGCCGGAGCCGGCGGCGGGGACTTTCTGGAGCCGAAGCCGGGCGGCGGGAGCGCGCGGGAGCTGCCCGGGCGGCGCTGGGGGCTCGGCGGGGACTGCGGCTGCGCCGGCGGGCGGGTGGGCGGAAACGGAAACGGAAACGGAAACGGGAGCGGTGTCCCGCCGGGTCAGAACGCAGGGACGGTTGCCTCCCGCTGCATGCCGGGAGCTGTCGTTTTCGCGGACTCGGCGGCCGGGCAGCAGCGTTGCTCTCGGGCCCGTGCGGCGCGGCGTAGCCCTCGCTGCCGCCGCGGCCCCTGCTGCGCGGCGCGAGGTGTAGTTTTGTTGCCGGTTTCGCGTCGTTTTCTTCGGGCTTCCCGCTGCGCCCGCTCCCCGACCGGCCGTGCGTACGCGCCTCCAGAGCGCATGCGCCACAGCGCGCCGTCCTGCGCCTGGGGCAGCCCTGCGTTCGCGCGCCGGCTCTGGCCCTTCCGGCGCGCCGTCGGCGGCCGGCGCGTGCGCGGTGCCCGGGAGCAGCGTGGCGTCGCGCGGGGCGCGGGTCTCGGCGGCAGCGGGTGAGCGCAAGGACCGCCGGTGAGGCGAGCGATCCCCTCCGGCGGGGGCGGGGGCGGGGGCGGGGGCGGGGGCGGGGGGTGCCTCCTGCCCGCTGGCCGCCCGGGGGTGGCGGGACGGGAAGCTGCGAAGCGGCCGCCGCGGCAGGCTGCCGGTCCGCCGGAGGCGAGCCGGGCCAGGGCAGCGCCGGGGAGTTCCCCGAGAGAGAGCCGGTAGAAGGGAAGAGGGGACGGAGGCGGGCACCCCTCAGGCGCGGCCAGCGGGCGCCTGCCCGAGTCGCCAGAGCTCCCCCGGAGCCTCCCCCGGCCCCGCTCGGCCCGCGCGGCTGCCCCCAGCTCCAGCCCCTCCCCTGAAGCCTGTCCTGTAGCCCCCGGCAGCCCCCGAGCCCTGTCGTGAGGGCAGCAAGCTGGCCCTGCGGTGGTCTGGAGTCTCCCTTAACGGGGGTGCCGTTAGCAGCGGCGCGGGGAACGAGCGGCGTCTGCGGAAGCCCCTGCGGAAGGGTCGAGCTGCGGTAATAACGGCCACTGCTGCCTCTTTCCCTCTCCCAGAGGCCACGCTGTGGGTGCGGTTGTCCGTTCGTCCCCTGGGGATGCCGTTGACTGCAGCGGCCTCAGGCTTGCGTGGGCTGTCTTTGCTCGGCCTCCCTGTCCTGGCGGCGTGGGAGCACAGAGGGACAGGCGGAGCAGCGCTTCCTGGCTGTGGACAGGAGCTGCTGAAGCTGGAGAGGCTAGAGAAAGTTAAAGAAGAAATGGAGGGCCATCTGGCCAGCAGCTGCCTCCCGCTGCAGGCAAGAGAAGACCCTGCCTCTCTGGGTGAGGAAGGATCCCTCTTTGTAGTCCACAGCAGGTCAGACCACCAGGGTCGGTATGCATGACCAACAGCGCGGTACGGCCACGTAGGGAGCGAGCGAGCGAGCGAGGCTACGTGTCTAGGAAGCCTCGTCTCATAAGAGCTGTGAGACACTCGTGTGTTCCATTACGTGGAGGACAGCCAAGCGACTGGAGCTACAGAAGAGGAAGGGAGGAGAGAAGGAGAAAGAAGCATCTGAGCTGGTAAGGTCTCCTGGCAGCTCCAAGAGTGAGAGCTGTGGCGAGTCCTGGGCCCTCGGGGCCCTGTCGCTCCTCTCGTGCGTCCCGGTCCCTCCCTCTCCCTCTCCTGGCCCCCTCTCTTTCCCCTGCTGCTGTGATGTTTGTTTTTTGGGTTTTGGGGTTTTTTTTGCTTCCCTGTACCTCTCCTCTTCTGTCTATTCTCTTGTCCTGCTCCCTCTTCCTCTCTCCCTTTCTCTCTCTTGTTCGACTGCCCCCTTTTCTTTTTCTCTCTGCGTTCTTGTCCTGCTCCCTCTCCCTCTTTTTTCCCCCACCCTGTGTCTTTGTCCTGCAGCCAGTCGCTGTTTTTTCCTTTTCCATCTTCTCGTCCTGATCTGCATCTGTCTCTTCCCCCCCCCGCCTCCAATTTCTCTGGCCTGTTCCCTGGTGTTCTTTTCCTCTCTGCGCCTGTACGTGCCGCTCTGTGTCTCTGCCTTCCTATCTCTCTTCTTCCTACTTTCTCTTTCTCTCTCTATCCCTTTGTCTTGCTCGCTGTTGCTGCTTATTTTTTTTATTCTGGATCTCACTGTCCCCGTCCTCCTTCCTGTTCATCTCTTACTCTCTCTGACCCTTTGTGCTGCTTCCTGCCCCTTTTTTCACTCATCCTCCCTCTCTCTGCAGGGCTCCTAATACCTCTCTTTCTAAATTCTCCAGCCCCCTGTGCTTCTCACAGTCCCTGTCTTTCTCTCTCTCTCTCGTTGTCGTTGTTCTTGTCTGTCGCTCTGTCTTGCTTCCTGTCCCGTCGTTTCTCGCTGTATCCCTTTGTCCCGCTCCCTGCTCGTATTCATATTGCTCTCTGTCCTGAGGACCGTCCCAGTTTTTTATCTCCGTCCTGCCGCTGTCCTGATTTTTCTTTCTTTGCCATGTTCCCTGTCCCTCTTTCTGTCTCTTTTCCTCTGTCCCTGCTGCTTATTTCTCCATCTCTGTCCAGACCCCTGTCCGTTCCCCCCTGCCTTGCTGTCCCTCTGCCTTGCTTTCTTTCGCTACCTTTTCCGTCTGTCTTTCTCTGTCCCATTCCATCTCCCGTCCTTTCTAACTGTGTCCCCCTGTCCAGCTAGCTGTCTCTTCTTTCTTTTTTCTGTTCCTCAGTATTTTTTTCTTTTTCCGTATCTCTCTCCCACTGCCCATTGCAGTTGGTTTATTCCCCTCCAATGCTGGCCTGCTCTTTGTCCCTTTTTTCTCTCTCTGTCCTTCTGTCATGCTCCTTGTGTCTGTTTAATTCCTTCATCTCCGTCCTGCAGCCCATCGCTCTTTTTTTTCTCTTCCATCCCTTTGTCCTGCTCCCCATCCTTGTCTCTCTTTCCCTTGGTTCTGCCTCCCGTCCTTTTTTCCTTTCTTGCTCCATCTCTCTGTCCTGCTCCCTATCCCTCTCGCGCTCTCTCTGTTTCTCTGTCCTTCTCCTTGCCTTTCCCCGCACTCTGTCTTGTTCCCTCTTTGGTTTTATTGTTTTCTGGGTAGCTGGGCCTGGCTACCCGCGGGGGTGCTTTGGCTGGTGGTTTGGGGTGCGGGCCTGGCCGTGCCGTGCTGGTGATGCCAGGGAAATAAAGCCTGAAATGGCAATAATGAAGCAACGCCCTGCCAGTGCTGGGGCTGCCCCTCAGAGGCATGGGGCCGGGCCCTCCGCAGTTCCCCAGCACTCCCCAAAACTGCTTGTGGGGCCCCGGGGGTGCAGGGCTGTGGGGTGGCTACACTCAGCATTGCCCATGGGCACTGCAGGGTCAGAAACGGAGAACGAGTTTTCTGTTCTGGGGCTTCTAAACAGGCTCACACGGCTGATTTTGCAGCTCGGAAACAGACTGAGCTGCGCAGCTTTTGACTCAGAAACAGAGGTCCAGCCCTGCATTTTTGGGCCTTGAGAACAGGCTCAGCAGCTGGGTTTTTTGGTTTCTAAATGGGCACCGAGTCAGCTGGTTTGGGGGCCAAAAGCAGAGGCCGGCTTGGCTGGTTTTGTAGACGGGTGAGAGGCAGGCAGGTGGGAGGGTGTTGGGGGCTGCGGGGGAAAGCAGGGGGTGGACAGGGTGCATGGACCTTCCCCAGAGATGGGGGTCTGGTTGTGTTGGACCCCGAAGTTCAGGAGGCAAGCATGCAGCAGGCTGAACTCAACATCTGTGATGGTCTCTGGGGGGAAAGGCGCTTTTCAGACCCCACGTGCCCTCTTTGAGTCCAGCTCTTCTTTCTACTCTGCTTAGAATAGTTGTTAAGTAGTTAATCGCACAAACTAATGAATATTTATACAGCGTATAACTATGATGTTTAATCCTAATGCTCAAGTTTTGACACCAATTGATTCACAACCTTATCGAAAGCTCAGACTGTTGCACGTAGCTGGAGCTTGTAAGAAGAAGAAGCTGAAATCAACTGGAGCTTCAGTGCGGAGCTGGGGCTTCAATTAGCCAGAACTGTAGCAAGCAGGAGCTGGAACGAGGCGGGGTGTCTGCTGTCTGGAGCGTGCATTAGCCAGAGGCAAAATTACCTGTGGCTGTAATGAGCAGGAGCTGCAATTAGCTGGACTGTCTTTTCGCTGGAGCGTCCGTCGGCTGGACTGCGCTCCCAGCATGGCAGAAGAGCGGCCAGGCACAGGCAGGGCTGTCCGTAGCAAGCAGCTCCGAGCAGCAGGGAGGGGAGTTGTCCTTCTGCCAGCGGAGAGCCCGGCCTCTTGCTTTGGGGATGTGATCCACGCCACGCTCCTCTCTCTGCGTGGAGGGTCTCGCCCGGTCCGTTCCCGAGGGCAGAAGTGAGGTGGGGGTCCCCCGGCTCTCCTGGGGCAGCCCCCCCTGCGAGGGGGTGCAGGCGAGGTGTCGTCGTCCCCTCGGTACCGGGCAAAGGGGAGAGAAACCGGCTGGTCGGAGCTCCTGGGGCGCAGAGCCCTTCCAGCAGAATGCTCCCCTGTCTTTTCACTGTTGGCTGGGTGTGACAAGCAGGTTCACTTTTTGCCTCCTCTTTTCCCAGTGTCACCTTCCGTGTCACACGAAGAAAATCCTGCATGGTTAATTCCGCTTGCTGCTCAGGTAATCGCACGTATTGGGCTGGGGGAGTGGGGAGAAACATTTGCGAGTTCGAGGGCACTACAGATACTCCACATCAAACACCCAGAAAAGGCAAATTTGCTGCCAGTGCAGAAAAGCTGATGAAAAATTGCTGTTAACAGATCGTGCCCTGTTCCTGAATTGGTCCCTTGATATGTTTTTGTTTCAGGTGAAAGAACAAACTTTCATCTACGATAAACTCAGAGCTGCCTGTTAGCTTCTTTAGGGCCAAGTGTTTCTCTTCTCTTTGTTCATGCTGATTTTATGGGCAAGTTGGAAATAGCCTTTTATTTTTTTAGGTATAACTGAATTTTTAGGAATATGTGGTGTCCCTATAGTTCATTTTGAGCACCTAGATGCCAGTAGAAATGTAATGAATGAAACCTGATGGAAACTGGTACTTAAACTTGATTTTTATTTGATTTTTTTTCTCATTAGAGTGTTGATGGCATGTTGTCCCGTGGCACAGTCCCCATTCTGTTCAGCGGAGTCTTCAGTCTAGGACTTTTAAGTAAAAGAGTTTGTCTTTCCAAAAAAGGACTAGTCATTCATAGGACTGAGGCATAGACTTGGAGAGTCGCTTAAGTACGTGATCGGAATTAAAGCCAACTTTCACTTCATGTTGCTGCTGTTGGTCTTCGCTTTCACCGATTTCTCCACCACTCCCTCGTGGTTGGGAGCTCTGAATCATAATTTTTTTTCAGTCTCTAACACTTTTTTTTTTCCCCAAAAAGGAGAAGCAATGTCTAAAGTTAATTGTTTCCTCACAAATGCGTGAGTATATAAAATTTGAGTTATGATGATTAAAACCATAAAAATGACACCAGTCTCTACAGATCTGGACTATTTCTGAACAGGTGTTCCTCACACACGAATGCCGTCAGGGTACAGATCACCTGCACTTCGTGCTCTGACAAGACAAAATGCTGAGACAGGGATGAGCTCTGAAAGAAAAAAAAAAAATAGGGTCACGGTTTTGTTTTGTTGTTGTTTGTTTTTAGAGAGTGCAACATTGACTGGTGCCAGCCTGCAGAGCTCTTCTGCTGCCTGACCTCTCCTTCTCTTTCATGGCTGTAGTTGTCATTTGGATAATTGTAGAAGAGCAATTAAGTTCCTTGCCTCTGTAAATGTGCTGGTAATAGCAGGAAGGCAAATGCTTGAACCAGTAGTGAATAAGTTGGCTGCAAGTAGAATTTCTGAAGGAAGAACAACAACAACAACAGGAAGCAAATAGCAAGTTACCAAAAATTTGTGTGTGTCAAACGCATCAAAGCTTTATTGCCAAATGTTGTTTGGCAATATGTTCCAAATGGCTTTTTTTGGTAAACATAAATTTTGAGGAAGTTCAGGGTTGTGTGTGGCAAAACATGTCCCTCTGTGTATGCGTCCTGCTGCGTAAATAGCATGGGTCAATGGCTAGTCCAGTGGCAGGTCTGTTGTTCCCTACTCTCGATATTGCCACAGTAGCGTTGCGGTATTTAGACCTAACGGACAGGCTGAGGAATGGAAGGAGAATGCCTGTTTTCTGTAAGGGCTCGGAATGCCGACCCTTTTCTCTGCCTGCCGCTCCCCTGTGCGTGAGATGAAGCTGTTTTGTTTTTCTCCCTTGTTCCTGGTCTAAATATTTCTGAAGCTGTTGCTGCTGTGGGTTTGCAATTTGTGTTACTGCATTTTTGTAGCATTCTAGGTATGGGTCATTTCTGCTGTGGTGAAGTGTCGAGATACGGTTTTCGGTTTAAAGCATCAGAAACTACATTCACTGAAACCGGTAACTCACGGCGTAGGTGAAACCGATGTGGCGTGTGCAGCTGTGCTCGCAGGGATGCTCAGTGGCTCCTCATCAAAACGGCAAGGTGTGTGTGTGTGGACATCTGTAGGGTTGTGCTCTGGGTCCGAGAGCGTTAACGTATTTTTGCTGTTGGAAGATGGAATGGAGCGTGTGCCTGTTAAATCTCAGGGCAGTCAAAAGCTAGGAGGGACCCTGAGCAGGTTTGGTGGCACAACTGCAGTTTTAAAAGATCTTGACCGTTTGGAGCAACGGCCTGGAAAAAATCATTCGTTTTTTGCAACGAGGCAGTTCACAAAGACAGATATGTTGCTGTGCTCTTTAGCAAAAATACTCAACTTGAGACGTATAGGGTGATGAAGTCTTGGCTATACTAAGGCTTGAGAAAATGTATGTAGGTATCTATGTCTGTCATCTGCGTGTATCTAGGAAAGTGAGTTTTAGTGAAACTAAAGCTGCCAATGAGCCAAAAAAAAAAAAAAAAAGGCACAGTTGTCAAAAAAACGCAAAAGCTCTAGTGGCCTGTGTCAACAACTGTACCGAAGATGATGCAAAATACTTTTTCCTCCGCTCAGTCATACAGTCTTCACAAACCTTCACAAAAAAAGGCAGTTTGGGATTTTTACCTAGTTTTATGCTAAAGGGTTTTTTCCTCTCTCAGGTGGATGTCAGCTGCCACCATTTCACTGCGGTTGCCCTTTCTTCTGCCATGAAAGTACAAGACACATGGAAAGATTCTATAGTGGTCTGTGAGTACAAGGTACACCTATGATGTGTGTCTGCGTTTTTCTGAAGGTACTTGTAGTATGGACTAAAGTTAACATTAAGAATGTGCCAACTCTCCTTCTACATTTTTTCTGTGAAATATTTTAATACAAATAGTAAAACTAAGGTCTGTTCTGGAGCATGTTACGCCTATGCAAAGTTTACTTCCCTCCGTTTATTTTCTCTTCCTGAAAGCATATAATCTTCTGCTTCTGTGCACTTACTAGTAAATGATACCGTGAAAATAATTTTGTACTAAAAGAGGGGAAAAAACTGTTCGTAAGCGTTCAGCTGTTCAGAAGAAACAGGCTTTGTTTTCACGATAAAAGCTTTATGCATTTGCAGCCAATGAGTTTTTTAAAATGTCTTATAGTAGTACTCGAAAACCTTACTGAGATAACCAGCATCTGTACTAAAAGCAATCAAGGTCCAAGAAGAGATGTGGACAAAACAGGACAAACTGGCGTCGCTTCCGTGTGTTTTCCAGGTTTTCCCAAGAAGCATTAGCAGCCTTGTAACTAGTGACAGTGAGTCCTGAGGTGGTTTTGGTGAGTTACTGCTTCAATAATGTATTTTTATTGGATGTATATAAACATGGGCACACCTTTTTAGTATAAAGTGAATTATTGAGATTTATCCTTTATAGTGAATTATTGAGATTTATCCTTTATTTTTCATTTTGCTCTTTGCAGTTTTCCACTTCACTTTCAGCTTTATTCCCCAAACAAGCAAGATGTACAGCAGCAGCAGCGCAAGGGCTGTAGCTGTTGTGGTGGATCTGTAAGTGTAGATTCTGATTGCGTACGACCTCGTCCCACAGCCTCCCAGGGTTATCTCCCTGCAGCAGTGCCGTAAGGAAGGGAGGAGGCGTTTTCCAACACCAGCAGGAGTGTTTACTTTTATGCTAAGAAGTTGTTCAAAATCGTATCAGTCTTAATGCTGATTTTAAGAGTTCAATTTGCTCTAACTTTTAAAGGAGGTGGTGTATTTTGAGCTGACCTGTTTACCTGGAACCCTGCTTTAGCTCAGCTACTCTTCTTGTGCACCCCCAGCCTCTGCTGGCAGGGCAGTATGAGAAGCTGGAAAGTCCTTGACTTAGTATAAACACGGCTTAGAAACAACTAAAAACATCAGCGTGTTATCAACAGGATATCACAGGATCAACAATTGTGTGTGTGTAGGATTAGGAGAGCAGAGTTCTGACAGCACAGAGGTGAGGAAAGGTGCGCCCAACCCAACAGAGCCCCAGGATCACCAGGGTATCGCTCACTTGCAGATGGGCCGCTTGCATCTGGGCCGCTGGGATGCGCTGTTTCCTGCTGAACAGAGCTGCCCCTCTGGCACGAAGCAGCTTTGGGTCTCTCGTGGCCTGCCTTCAGGCTGTCACCTGTGTTGCCTTATTGTTTTAAAATCTCTCGCCAGCATCTGTTGACTGGCTGCTGTCACTCCCACAACCCCGATGTCACATAGAGATGGATACAGCAGTCCCTGGGGCTTGGTCCAGGGCAACCCCCCCGCCCCCCCTGTTCGCAGGTTCCCTGTGCTGCTTCTCCTCTGCAGGTAATGGGGTGGGGGGCATGGACAGAAGCGACCCCCAGACTTTTAAAGCAGTCAAATGCAGAGGATGGAAACGCTCCAGCCACTCGGGTTCTTTTTGGTACGGAGGCAATGAAGATGACTGCCCGGGCTGCGAGTGGGAAAAGGGCAGGGAAATGTGAGCCCTGTACCCCCAGTAAGTAGTTACCACCTTTGGCTGGTCTATACTGGGCTGGGCTGTCAGTCATCTCTCATCCAGCTGACGCTCAGAGGAGGATCGTTATGGGGATTCTGCCTCCTGGCGACCAAAGGTGGGTACTGCAGCTCGGGAGCCGCGCATGCATGCTGGCGCGTTTTGCTGCTAGAGCAGCTTTTTTTTTCTCTGCCTCTCTCCAGTTCCCAGGCCCTGTTTTTCAATTTTCTCTTTCTTTGCCCTGTGCCGCATTGCAATTGTCATTTCTTCTGCTGTCTTTCCCTCTCTGGCTCCCTGCCAGGATTTTTTAATTCCTCCCTGTCTGTCTTGTGGACCATTGCTGTTTTTTTCTTTCTCTGTGTCTCTCTGTCCAGCTCCCTGTCCTTTTTTTTTTTTTAAATTCCTCCTTCTCTGCCCTCTACACATCACTCTTTAAATTCCTCCTCCTCTGTCCTGTGGCCTACTGTGATTTGTTCTTTCTCTGTCTCTCCTTTTTCTGGCTCTCGGTCCCTATTTTTCAGTTTCTCCCTCTCGGCCTTGTAGCACAACGTTGTTATTGATCTTTCCTCACCTCTCTCTTGTCCAGCTCCCCGTCCCTACTTTTTAATTCTTCTCTTGCTGCCCTGCGGCCCATTGCTATCTTCACTTTCTCTGTCTCTCTCTGCATGGCTCCTGGTCCCTTCCTTTTTGAAATTCCTCCCTCACTGTCTTGGAGCCCACCGCATTTTTTCCTTTCTCTGTCTCTCTAGCTGGCTCCCTCTCCCTATTTTTCAATTTTTTCTTTCTCCATCTCTCTGTCCAGCTCTGGATACCAATTTTTTAATTCCTCCTTCTCTTCCCTGCAGCCCATCTTTCTTCCCCCTGCCCCTTATTTGTGTCACCACCACCACCACCACCACCTCTGGCTCCCTGTCACTGTTTTAATTCCTCCCTCTCCACCCTCAGGCTGTTGCTATACTTCCCGTGTGTGTCACCCTGCATCTGGCCCCCTGTCCCTATCTTTTCATTCTGCTCTCCTCCCTGTAGCCTGACGCTATAACTTTCTTGTGGTGTCTCTCTCTGTGTTTGGCTCTGGATCCCTGTTTTTTCCTTCCTCCCTCCCCTCTCTCTGCCCTGTTGCCCCTGGCTATTTTCTCTTTCTCCATCTCTCTCTGCCCACCCCCTGATCTCTATTTTTTCATTCCTCCCTCTCTGTCCTGTAGCCCATTGCTACTCTTTCTTTCTCTGGCTCCCCGTCCCTGTTGTTCAGTTTCTTCCTTCTCGGTTCTGCAGCACGTTGTGATTCTGTTTCTTTCGTTGACTCTCCTTTCCCAGTCCCTCACTTTTAATTCCTCCCGCTCTGTCCTGTTGACCCTCGGGTTCCCCCTCACCTTTCTCCACCTTGCTCTCCACCTTGCTCTTTCTTGCTTCCCGGCCCTGTTTTTTAATTCCTCCCTCTCTTCCGCATAGCTCGTCGCTTTTTTCTTTTCTCCATCTCTCTACGTCAGTCTCACTGCCCCCATTTTTAAATTCTTCCTTTCTGCCCTGTACCATGCCGATATTTTTGCCTTTCTCCAACCCTCTCTGTCCAGCTCCCTGTCCCTATTTATTAATTCCTCCTCCTTCCTGCGCCCAGAGCTATTCCCCGCGATTTCCATCTCTCTCTGTCTGGCTCCTTGTCCCCAGTTCTTAATTCCTCCCTCTGGCCCCCATAGCCTGTCTGGATCCACCCCCCCCTTCTCTCTGTTGGGCTCCCTCCCTCCGTTTTAATTCCACAGTCTCTGTCTCGAAGCCCCACACTATTTGTCTGTCTTACTCCATCTCTCTTGTCTGGCTCCCTGCTACTAGTTTTTACTTCCTCCCTATACGTCTTTTAGGCCATTGCTTTCTGCCCCCGCTTTCTCTTTGTCTCC
The DNA here is from genome assembly GCF_026419915.1 of Harpia harpyja. NCBI lineage: Eukaryota > Metazoa > Chordata > Aves > Accipitriformes > Accipitridae > Harpia > Harpia harpyja. Next base: position 21,106 of record NW_026293185.1, read on the forward strand.
CATTCCCTGTTCTTTATTTCCTCTCTCTTCCCTGTAGCCCACTGCTTTCTTTTCTGTTCTCTATCATGCTCTGTCTGGTCCCCTGTCCCTATTTATCAATTCCTCTCTCTCTGCCCTGTGGCCTGTTGCTTTTTCCCATTTTATTTCTGCCTTTCTTTCTGTCCAGCTCCCTGTCCCTGGTTTTTTAATTCCTCCCTCTCTGCCCTGTCATCTGTGCGGTCTTTTGCCTTTCTCCACCTCTCTCTGGCAAGCTCTCTGTCCCTATTCCTTAATTCCTCACTGTCACCCCTTCTTAATTCTTCCCTCTCTGCCCTGTAGCTTGTACAGTTTGTGTAGCTATGTGTAGCTATGCAGTTTGTTTCCCATGCCCTTGCCCCTTCCATCCATCATTTGTTGTCCTGACTCTCTGTCGTTTCATTCTTCCTTCTGTGCCCTGTTCCTTGTCCCTTTTTTGTGTTTCTGCATCTTTCAGTCCAACTCCCTGCCCTTGTTCTTTTTTCTTCCCTCTCTGTCATGCTGCCTATACCAGGTTTTTCCTGCATCTCCATCCTGCTCCCCATCCTTCCTTGTCAGTTGCTGTCCCGCTCTCTCTTCCTGCTCTCCCTGCTGTGTCTTTCTCCATCCCTGTCGGGCTCCCTGTCCCCGTCCTTCTCTCGCTGTCCCGTTCTCCGCCTCATGCTTTCTGAGTACAGCCCCCACTCTCCAGGAGGCTGCCACTTTTCTCCTCTCTTCTAGCGTGCTGCACCCTGATCGTTTTTGGCAGCCTCCACCTCTGCCCACCAGCTCATCACCCCAGGAGCCAACCAACCGACTGTAAGGTGTCCCAGGGGCAGGGGGAGCATCGATGGCCTCGAGCCCCAGAGCAGATGCACTCCCAGAACTTACTACATGCATGACTGAATAAACACTCGCCGTCTCCTTTGCACTCCCTCTGCAGGGAGCGAGGGGCTGTGAGGGAGTCCAGGGGAGGAGGTGATGCATTGTGGGGGTCGGGGGATGCCCCCCTGGTGGTCCTGCTGGGCTCCAGCTGTGGGCCAGGGCTGGAGGAGCCCCAGGTGCAGGCAGTGGGGATGATGGTGACAGCCCCTCCCTCTAACGGGGTGGCTGCCTGCAGAGAGGCCGAGGGAGGAGCAGAGCAGTTGTCAAGCACTGCCGGGCTGCGACTGCGCCGAGGGAGAAGGTGAGCTGGGCCGTGTGATGCTCCCCGACCCTGTGTTTCTTCTGCCACGTCCCTGCAGGGCTCCTCATCCCTCTTTTATCGATTTCTCCATCTCGCTGTCCTTTTCCCTTGAAGCCGTGAAAAGCCGAAATCGGGACTCAATAGTCAAAAGACTATTCAGCAGGTATCCTTTATTGCAGCGCTGGGCATACAGGGCATTTCTCCTCCTATTGTGTGTACCTGGTCAGGCTAATTGCATAGTTTATATACAGGTTCTATGTATGTATTCAGCAGATTTCTGAGAAAAGTTTTGCATATTCATTAGTTTTCTGGGAACTCATTATCATCATATGTAAACGTCCTTCGCGCAGGCGTACTCGAGGTCTCTGGTGGTCTTCAGGAGTCCTCTGGCGGTCTTCAGTAGTTCTCCTTGCTTGTCTGCCGTCTGACCCTTCTCGGATGATTCTGCACAGTGCGATCTTCCGCATATTTCATACAATTTATCCTAAAGAGTGCTCGCTAGTGCTTCTATTATCTATGCTTACCCTTTGATGTAATCCATATGGATACTTCTAAGCTAAGTTATCGGAGAGGGCTAAAGTCCTAATCTTCTTCAGAAACTGCAAGGCCATCCAAAACCAATTTCTCCTACGTTTTGTAACATACAGAACTTTTATCTACCACCTGTTAGTAAATAATTGGGTCGAGAAATAGCAAGGTCATTGTATTCAGCAAAACACCTTTGCATCGCCCTGTACCTTTCTTTCTCTGCTCCTCAGCCTTTCTCCCTCATTTTATTTTTCCCTTTCTGTTCCTGTATTGGGTCTGGCTGAGATGGAGTTAATTCTCCCCATAGCAGCCCTTGTAGTGCTGTGCTCTGCATCGGTACCTAGAAAGGTGTCGATAACACTCCAGTGTTTTGTCTACTGCTGAGCAGCGCTGGCACAGCATCGAGGCTGTCTCTCCAACATTTCTGCTCCCGTCAACGGCGGGCCGGGGCTGGGCAAGATCTCGGGAGGGGACGTAGCCAGGATAGCTGACCTAAACCAATCAAACAGATGTTCCATGCCATAGGACGTCAGCTTAGATATAAAAGCTAAGTAAAGGGAGACGGAAGGGGGGTGTTCTCGTCTTTTGGAGTGACCGCTACGCATACCGAAGCCCTGCTTCCCAGGAGGCGGTCAGACATCGCCTGCTGACGGGAACTAGAGAATAACATCATTTGTTTTTCTTTGCTTTTGCGCGCGACCTTTGCTTTCACTTTATTAAGCTGTCCTTATCTTGACCCGTGAGCCTTTTGTTATGTTTTTCTCTCCCCTGTCCAACTGAGGAGGGGGAGCGATAGAGCAGCTTTGGTGGGCACCTGGCACCCAGCCAGGGTCAACCTACCGCAGTTTCTTTCTCTCGCTCCCCATCGCTGTATTTTCGTTCTCTGTATCTGCTGCTGCAGTAACGACTGCCAAGTTGTCCCAGGGGAAGGGTGAGCGTACGGGCACCAAGCCCCGGAGCAGACTCACTCCCAGGACTTACACGCATTAACGAATAAACATTTGCTCACCACCCACCGACTGGTGCCTGTAGGAGTCAATTATATGGACCTTAGTGACTGGGTCTGAAAGTAGGGTACACGAGAGCATTCCAGATGCCTTTAGAAGGCCTTGAACAGGGTAAACAAGGAGACAAAAAAAGAAAGTTACCAATTAGAAGAACACAGGTGCACATTCCACGATAAAGGGAACTTGGCACAAACAACCTCAATTAGGCAGTTTATCTTGACCAATTAGATTGAGACAAGTTTCACGTTTTGATTGATATAACCAATTATGCCTTATGTTTATGTGCGTGTACAGAGTAGTATAACCAATTATGCCTTATGTTTATGCGCGTGTACAGAGTAGTATAACCAATTATGTTTTATGTTTATGCGCGTGGACACTGTATGCTTGCACGCAGCAACCAATCAGAGCTTTTGAGGAACTTAGAGAATTGTATAAGAATGATCTGCTATGCTCAATAAACCGGCGACTTTGATCATCACATTGGTGTGCTGTTGTCCGTCCGCACATGGAATTTCTCTACAGGTGCCCAGCCAATCCCTGAGCTGTAGCATCCCCTGGCCAGCTTCCCTCGTTTATATACTGGGCAGGACATCATATGCTATGGAATACCCTTTTGGCTCATTTGGGTCAGCTGTCCCAGCTGTGTGGACTCCTAGCCTCCACTGGCAGGGCAGTATGAGAAGCTGAAACATCCTTGACTTAGTATAAACACTGCCTCGTGACAACTAAAACATCACTGTTTTATCAACATTATTGTCATGCTAAATACAACCTACAGCACTATACCAGCTATACCCCGGGGTGCTGTGCGTGGGGAAGGACTCTGGGACTGAAGCGAAGGAGAACTTCTGGAGGGCTGCTGGCAAGCGTGGGCGTCAGGCAGCTCTCCGGGCAATCCCGATTCCTTCGGGGGCTGCCATTTCCCCTTTGCGCTCTGCCATTTCCCCTTTGCGCTCTGCCTCCCTAAGGAAAAGACTTCCCCAGGGGGTGAACAAAGGTGGCTTCTTCTGGGGAAAGACCCGTCGAGGGGTAAACTTGTAAAACAAGCCTGGGGCCAGGGTGTGCCGAGGGGCGAGCTGTCCTGCAGGCAGCGGGACAGGCCAGGGATGACACTGTCTGCTCAGCACGCGACACAGCTGACGGACACTGTGGGTTTGGGCTTGTTGTTCCAGCTTTATTAAAATACAGCCGCTTTCCCGAGGAAAGCTGCACCTCTGCCTGGCTCAGCAGCACCCGCAGCACAATGCTCGCAGGCTGCGTCCCCGTGTCCGCTGCACCCTTGGAGAGTTCAGGATGAGGGCGGTCTGAAGTGCCAGGGAACAGATGGCGGGTTCGCTGTCTTCTTGCATGGGCTGAAGAGCTGCAACCGAAAGAAACAGAGCCGAGATGACCCACCGTGTCTGCAGAGACGCCCGGAGCGTCCCCTCCAGACCACGCTCCCTACTCACCCCTGCAGATCTCAGCCAGCTTCTCCCTCCTTTGGTCCCTCAGGGGCCGCGCAGCAAGCCCTAGGCACAGAGCGTCGTCAGACCTCCCGCTCCCCAGCATGCTCCCAGCAGCACAGCCCCAGCCCTGCCGCCTGGGCTTGCACGCCCTCCTCCCCCTCGCCAGGGCTGAGCCCAGGGAAGACCAGTAGCCGAGGGGGGGTGGGACTGCGCAAGGCGGCCACCAAGCCCACCTGCGTGGGCAGGGGTGGGAGAAGGAGGCCAAGGCCCCGCGCGGGGCAGCTGGGGCTCTGCCAAAAGAGGGACCCCGGGGGCTGTGGCTCACCGATGAACCTCACGGCCACCTCTCGCAAGGTGGCCTGAGCGTCCCCCAGGTATGGCAGGCTCTGGCTCAAGTATTCTTCCGCCCTGCTCCTGTCCTGCACCAGCTGGAGAGAGAGAGCGAGAGGGCACAAGGGTACCGGCATGTCACAGAGCCTCCCCAGTTGGCCGGAGCAGTCCCTCCTCCCGGCAGCCCTCGTTCCCCGTCCCCCCCCGGCCATTCCCGTCTCCCAGCCAGGAGCTCTGCGGGAGTGAGTTTGAGAGAGCGCCACAGGCAGAGGGGTCCAAGGGGTGCTGAGACCCCCTCCGTCCCACTGCAAGGTGCAGACGGGCCAGGGTCCCCAGGCCCTGGGGCTTGTCCTCACCAAGCACTCTCCAATCCTCCATGTCTGCTGTGTCTGCACCAGGTGTTTGAGCTCTTTCCACTTGAGGAGCTCTGCGGTGGTGATGAGGGCTTCCCCAGAGACCTGGAGAGCAGCAGAAGCTGGGAGATGGCACCACGGTCTGGGGAAGGAGAGCTGGCGTCCCCCTCCTCTGGGCTTTGCTCCTGGGGTGATCCTGCCCTTGGGAAGCTGGGACATGCCCTGGCCCAAACATCTGGGGGTGTCCTGGGCACAGCCCTGGGGGACAGGGATCGAGGCTGAAAACCTCTGGCCTCTGACACCTGCAGGGACAGCAGGGAAGCCTGTAGGGACGTGCGTATTCATGCCTCGGGCCACGGGCTGCTGCTGAGCCCTGCCGGAGCAGGGAAATGTCCATGCCAGCTTCTCTGCCCCTGCTCACGCTGGTTCTGCAGGGACCCTGCCTAAGGGACAGCCTTAGGAGGAGGGCTGAGTGGAGGGAGCGTGGCTGGGAGTGGATCCCACCTCCCCTTCTGCCTCTGCAGCAAGAGGCACTGGGGGATGAGGAGGGCAGCGGTGGAAGCGGTGCAGGGACGGAGGGGAGCCCTGCCCTGCCCTCAGCGACTCGGTCAGTCGGACCCCGAGATGACACACGCTCCCAGAGTCCGCGTGCCAGCAGCTCTTGGCCCTGGTGCCCGGGGGGGTCAGCACGCCTTTCCCTGTGTCGCCGGCCAGCTTTGGAATCTCTACCTTGGCCACGCTGTCGGTCTCATCACACATGTGAAAGAAGAGCGGGAGAAGGCCCCTTCGCACTTTCTTCTTCATCCTCCTCTTGTCATTCCCCACCACAGTCTGCATCACATCTCGGAAGAGGCTGATGGAGAGCTCTCTCATCTGGCTGGACTCCTGGTAGGGAGAAGGGGAGGGGGACTTGAGAAACAGCCACTGCCTGCTTACTGTGAGCATTAGCCCGAGGGCAGGTGTGTGGGGAGATGCTCTGGGGGAGGGCTCTGCGCACAGGAGCTGTGGCAATCTGTGGTCCTGCCTGGCAGCGCAGCTGGGGAGCCCTCGGGGCTCTGAGAGCAGCTCTTGGCCCACAGGTGCTTTGCACAGGGGCCAGGCTGGGCCCCAGCACAGGGGACTCAGGTCGCCCGGGGTCATCAGCCTGTCGGCGGAAGCCATGCTGGGCTGCAGAACCCAGAAGCCATCCCACAAGAGCCCGAGGGAGAAAGGAGAGAAGTCCCTGCCGTGAGTGCTGCTCACAGGGCTGGGCTGAAGGGCAGCTGTCATTGCAGGGTGCCCATCTGCAGGGTTCAGGCTCCCACATCAGCCTTACGTCATCAAAGAGGGGTAGGAGCTCCTCCGCCAGCTGCAGAGCCATGGCGCTGGCCTCCGTCCTCTTCAGGTGACCCATCACGTTTCTGAAGACCATCAGGACCTTCATCTTGATATCTGTGTTGCCGTTGTGGAACACCTCTGCGATGTGTGGCTGGAGGACCTGTATTTTTCCTGCCTGTATGAAAGACAGAGTTTCCTCTTTGTGAAACGGTCCGCGACCACCCTGGCGAGAATGCTCTGGTTGCTGAGCTCCAGCCTCCTGTCTGGCTTCCTGGCAGGTGGCGGCACAGGAGTCTCTGTGGCAGCCTCCTGGTAGGTGGTGGCCGTGGGCACGCTGCTGGGGACGCGGGAGAGCAGGGCTAGGTCGGGGAGGGCAGGAAAGCAAAGGCTCCCTGCCCCCTGCTCAGCCACCCCCTTTTGCCACAGGCCCGAAGGGACAGATGGCTTGGTAACCCTCTGTGCCTGGAAAGCTCCCCAGGCAGCCACCAGGCCCCACCATGGCAGGGAGGGCATTTGGAGCAGTCACCCCACCACCCGACTCCCAGCCAAGGCCAAGCGACAGCCTTACCCGCTGCCCCAGCGCCTGGCTGCCAACATGGCTCCCCTTTATGATGCCCTGCTCACCAAGTCAGGTCTCTCCGACAGCGTGATGAGGCTTTCGAGCAACAGGGAGACCGTCCGCAGGCTTGGATGCCCCTGGTAGCTCTCAATGTGGGACTCATCACCAGAATCCTCTGACTGGATCTCACTGGAGGCCATCGGCTGAAACAACACAGCTGTGAGATCCTGGCAGAGCCTGCAGGGCTCGTTGAAGGTGATCAAGACCCTTTCCGGTAACTCACAGCCAAGTGAGGGGTGCAGGCGTCCTCCGCGGCCGAGGCGACCGGGCTGTGCGATTCCATGCCCTGGAGTTTGCCGAGTTGCTCCTTGAAGACCACCTCCAAAGTCCGGGGCGTGGACAACATCGCCTCCCACACGGCCGTGCCGGTGCTGCAAGCCAGAGCGCTCTGTCAGCAGGGCTGCCTCGGCCACAGCAGCATGGCCTGGGTCAGCCCCGCATAAGGCAGACCCTACCCCTCGGCTGGGATGCCCTGGGCCAGCAGCAGAAGGCTGAGGCGGTGTTCCCCGTGGGGCTGGGAGGAGCGTGGTGGCAGGGCTCTGGGCTGGCTTGGCCAGCTTTGGCTGCTGCGGGCCTGGCCGACCCACCAGGGCTGGAAGGCGTGGTGGGATGGAGGGCCCTGCTCCTCGGGGTGTCCTGCAGTATTCCTTGGGTCTGGCAGCCAGAGAGTCTCCGGGCCCCTCTCCCCATGGGGAAGAAGCCCTCAGGGCTGTCAGGGCCAGTACCTGTCTGCTGACGGAGAGAACTTCAGCAGGCTCGTGACCACTTGGATGGGGTAGCAGTCGCTCATCAGGAGAAGTAGTGACTCCACGCTCTGCCGGGCTGACTCCGTGTTGATGCATCCCAGGTTTCTGTGGATGCAGCTCGTGATCTTTGGCACCTGGAGAGGACACAGGTGAGGATGGTGCTGGCACTGGAGTGCAGCCATTTCCTCCGCTGCCCTTCCCATCCCTCTCTGCTGCCTTCCGGTGGCTTGCGGTGCCCGAGACAGCTGGGTTTGGGAGGGAGGGATGGAGGGAGGAACAAGGCCTGACAGGGCTGAAGGGCAGGGCAGTGCGGCCACAGGCCACTTACATCCGCCAGCCAGAAGTCAGGGTCTCTCATGACCTCGTGCAGCACTTTTCTTGCCGCCTCCTTCTCACGGATGCTGGAGTCTCTCATCGCCTCGATGGCCACAAGGATGATGTCTGCCCTCTCAGAAGATGTGAGGTATTTTGCAAAGGACTATGGGAGGAAGGAAGGGAGCGAAGACGCGTCACACCGAGTGCCCTGACGGTGCTGCTTCGCTGGGCAAGTGCGAGCGGCCCTGGCGAGAGATGGCCGGCAGTGCTGGCTGGCAGCAGTGCCCGCAGGAAAGCTGGCCGCAGGGGCTGCAGTCACTGGGTGGGGGAGGACGAGAAGAGAGGGCCCCCAGGGTGAGGGGGGAGGGTTGGGCTCCTGGGCACAGTGTGCTGGCCCTCCAGAGAAGCAGGGCTTGCTGGTGGCCAGGAGGGCTGGAGCTGCTGCTGGTGGGACACTGGAGTGCAGCCCTCGCATGGTCCCTGCTCAGGGACAGCAGTGAGGCCATGCCAGCCCCGCCGATTCTGGATGCCTTTGCTGACACAAGTCCCCGGCTGACGGCAGGGACAAGAGCCCCGGCAAGGGGGAAGCTCATTACCATGTCTTTGATGGCGGTCACACGCAGCAAGGAGGTGATCTCGTCTTCCCAACGGAGCCGCGGTGCTTTAGCCTTTAGCGTTGACCTGCCTAAAGAGCGGGGAGGGACACAGAAGAGTCAGTAAGACACAGCAGCTTTGCCAGCAAGCTTACCGAACGGCCCTCAGAGCTGCTTGCAAGATGGCAGGACAGAAGCGGTCAAGGAGGTTTCTGGAGGGTGTCAGGAACAGCTTCTTGCTCCAGGCACTGGAGGGGCCAGCCGTGGTGGTGCACAGATGGATCAGCTCTTCACTAACAGGGCAGACGTGGCTTTGGGACATGGCAATCAATGGTGGCTTTGGCTGTGGGGACTGCAAAACAGCGGGCTTCAAGATCCTGAAACTAGGGAGGAAGGAGAGCAGCGGAGAAGAGGTCCTGGACTTCAGGAGAGCGCTCAGGTTCTGCAGCAAAACGACAGCTGGGATGCTACGGGGAGCAGCTATGAGGGGCAAAGGAGGTCAGGAAGAGAAGCAGATGTCTGCGTGCAGAGGGACGAAGCCCACCACAACTCCCCTTACTTTTTTGTTTATGCATGAATACATGGAGCAAATAAACAGCATCAGAAGCAGCACAGCTTATTTGTTCCTTGGAAGAGCGGAAAAGGAGGAGACGTCCCAGCAGCTGTCCCAGCATTGGGATCTGGACGTCTCCATAGCAGAGAGGGCCGTACGGGTCTTGTCCAAAGCGGTGCCAAGCCTGGGCGAGGGAGGCAGAACAGCAGAAGGGTTGAGGGCAGGCAGCTGGTGCCAAAGCCCTGAACCCAAGAGTGCGCCCAGGGCCGGATCCCCGGTGAGTCAGGGCTTTGCAGGGCCGTGCCGGCCGCGGCTCCCAAAGCAGCTAGCTGGGCAGCAGCCCCGCGTGGGCAGAGCTGCAGGCTGCTCTGGTGTGCAGGGAGGGGGAGATGGCCTGGCTGGAGGGTGCCTGGCTCCTCACCTTCAGTGTGGGATTCTTGGACAGCAAAAGGCTCAGAACCGTAATCCTCCCCACGGCCCTCTCCCGCACAGCTGCTCTCTCAGAGTTGGTGAAGTTCAGCAGCATCTGGGAAGAGAGAAGCTGCTGGTGTGCCCTGGGAGCAGACATGGCCTCCAGCCGAAGCAGCACTGCTCGGCTCCCGGGCTGGACTCTCACAGTCCGTCAAGGCTGCCTGGGATCTCGAGCAAAGCCTGTAGCGGGGTTCCTGCCCCTAGGGTCCCTCGCAGGCTTGGGACAAATCCCCTGGGCCAACCTTGTGGCCGGGCAGGAAGGCAGATGCCACCCTCTGCAGGCACTGTGCTCCAGAAGAGCCTGCTGGGCAGCCCCTGGTTACCAAGGGAGGTGGGCAGCCTCCCTGCAGCGTGCTCTCTCTGCATGGCACTGGGGTGAGGACCATGCACTCAAGAGTGGACACCCCCTTCTCCCCAGGGTGAGGAACAGCCCCTGTGAAGCCCCCCCTTTCACATGCCAGACCTGAAAGATACTCTGCAGCTCCTTGCTGACTCTGGTGGCAGAACAGCTGCGCACCATCGTCTCCAGCATGGTGTCCATGGCTCGCAGGGTCTGCAAGGAGAACAGAGAGTTGTGGCAGTGATTCTGCTGTGCCTCCCACACCCAGGAGAGTGGTCTGAACTCCCAGCGCCAAGGGAGGACTCCCGCGGTGCCTCGCGGTGTCCGGGAGAGACCCGGGGGCAGACAGCCTGCTGTGTGCAGAGCAGCCTGTGGCGTTGGACGTGGCCAGGCCCATGGGAAGGGCACGAAGGGATGAGGGTGGGAAAGCAAAGCCGAGCCCCTGCCCTGCCTTGGATCTCTGGTCGCATCGCAGCACGGGGTGGCCAGGGAACAGCCCAGAGGGACTGGGGGCTCCTGGGGCTCACCCAGCCCTTACCTGAAAATAGAGGCAAGTCTCCAGGCTCCTCATTTCCTCTTCTGGAGGAAGCAGGAAGACGCTCGTGAAGCAGGTGTGTAGGAGGATGTTCTCTTTGCCCTCCAGCACTGTCGGCACTGAGCTGCAAAGAGAGAGAGGGGCCAGGTGGACACTGATGGTGGGAGCAGTGCCTCCAGGCCTCGTGCAGGTGGACACAGACCTCTGGGGCAGGGGTCCCCAGGAGGGATGGGCAGGTACCTCAATTCGGCGATGGCAAGCATGGCTTGCTGCCGCACTGCCCCGCACAGCCGGTCCCTGGGCTCCTCTTCCAGCAGCACCTGCAGAGCACAACCGGGATGGGACCTGGCAGCTGCCAGCACCCAGTGCCACCAGACCCAAGCCCTGACCAAGGGCTGTCCTCAGGGGGTGCCGGTGGTGCCGGGGGGGCCCTTGCCACCTTTCCCAGATCTGCCGGGTGTCCCCTCACCTTGATATTCTCTACCAGCTCGTATCTGTGGCAGAAGACATCCAGGCGCTGTGACAAGGTATAGTACCTGGTGCTTTTGCACAGGTTGCAAATGGCCCTCAGGAACTTAATCTTCTGGCCCTCATCCTGGCAGCCGGGGGACAGAGAGACCAACAGGGAGCGTGAGAGTTGGGGACACATGGCCAGCGGGACCGGAGCACTGGGGGTGCAGTGCCGTGCGGGAGGCCTGGGAGAAGCAGCTCTGCCCAGCCAGCACACCGCCAGCAGCCCGGCAGCAGAGCCCCTGTCAGCCGACGCCAGCACAGCCGTGTTCGAAATGGCCACGGTTACCTTTTCCGGGCTGCTGACAAAGGCCTGGATGAAGTCCACGATTTCCTGTTCCTCTTCGTACATGGGTAACTGGCTGATACCTAATAAAGGAGGAGAGCAGGGAGGGCTGTAGCGAGAGTCTGGTGGCAGGAGAGAGCAGAGGAAGGAGCTCTGCCCTCCTTGCAGCTTCGTGCCCGGTCCCCTGGCGCAGTCTTCCCATGTGTGTCAGGGCCGGAGAGTGCAGGGCAGACAGGCTTCTGTGATGCTGGAGCACAGCGCGGCGGGGAAAGCCCCCAGTGCACCGGGCTGAGGAACTGGCTTGCAGATAGGCAGGAAAGGTCCCCATCCCACAGCATCGCCGCCTGCTGCCAGCCCAGTTTTAAATACCTTAGAGGGAGAGTTAAGTTTTGAAGAAATTGGTGGTGGTGGTGCAACAAGTGAACGAGAAACTAGACCCTTCTTTAAATCTTTAACAATGAAACTAGGAAAGCAATGGGTCACTCAGCAGTTTTTGTATGTGCCAAATTCTCCTAAACTCCTGTTAGGGAGAGATCTATTTGAGAACTCAGAGGCAGAAATTAAATTTAAAAATGGAGAGATTAAGATTTTAATTCCAGAAACTAAACGTATCGAAGCAGTGGCTTTGTTGTTACAGGATGGTTATCGAAAGCAGAAGATTATACCAGTCAAAGTATAATGCTGTAATTCCAATCGTCTGGACTGGGAAGTTCCCAGTAAATCCAAAAAGCAGAACCTGTGGGACTTGATTTAAAGCCAGGATCGAATCCGCTAAGAATTAAACCATACCCTCTAAAACTGGAAAGCCGGAAAGGGTTAGTATTGATAATACAAAAATTTTTAAGATGTAAATTGTTAACAGAATGCGAATCCAAATATAACACCCCGACCTTGCCTGTTAAAAGGCTAATGAAAAAGATTATAGATTAGTTCAAGACCTCAGAGCAATAAATCAAATAGTACAAGATATTCATCCGGTAGTAGCAAATCCTTATACTTTGTTAACAACCCCAACAGAGAAACGAGAATGGTTCACAGCGTTAGACTGAAAAGATGCCTTTTTCTGCATTCCCTTGGATCCCAACAGTCAAGAGCTTTTTGCTTTTGAATGGGAAAATCCTGAGACTGGGAGAAAAACACAATATACACGGACAGTCTTGCCTCAAGGCTTTAAGAATAGTCTTACCATTTTTGGAAATCCATTGGCACGAGAATTAGAGATTTGGAAGAAAGAAAATAATCAAGAAATCTTGTTGAAATATATGGATGATCTGTTAATTGTAGCTGAGATGGAAGAACAATGCACAAAGTTAACTATTAACTTTTTGAACTTTTGGGGAATCAGTGGATAGCGAGTGTCAAAAGAAAAAACCCAAATAACCCAGAAAGAAGAAACTTATTCGAGTTTTAAAATCCTGAAAGGACAGAGACAATTAGGAACTGAGACAAAGGAGGCAATTTGTCATCTCCCCGACCCTAAGACTAACAAATTGATGACGAGCATTTCCAGGAATGGTTGCGTGGTGTCACCTGTAGATTATCAGTTGTGGCTTGCGGGTCCGACCTTTATAGGAGCAGCTCAAAACCTCAAACAATGGATTGGACTGATGCCGAGAAAGCTACTTTCAAAGAATTGAAACAGGCTGTAATAGGGGTGCCAGCCCTAGGCCTGCCAGATCTCACAAAGACATTTGAACTTTTTACTCGTGAAAGAAAAGAGGTATAGCTCTGGGTATCCTGGCCCAATATTTAGGGCCAAGTGGGCAAGCTGTGGCCTACTTCTCGAAGCGATTAGATCATGTGAGTCTGGGATGCTCTGGTCATCTGAGAGCTGTCGCTGCAACTGTGCTACTGATCCAGGAAGCTCGTAAGTTCACCTGAGGACAAAGGATTACTGTACGTTTCCCATATGATAACTGTTGCGCTAAAACAGAAAGGGGGGCATTGTTTATCCCCTAGCAGAATGCTGAAATACCAAGTGGTGTTGCTGGAACAAGATGATGTTTACTTAAGAACTACTACCGCCGTTAACCCTGTTGCGTTTTCAACAACTGATCAAATTAAAGGAGAACTGGAGCGTGACTGCTTGCAGACAATCGAAAGAGTTTACTCCAGCTGACTGGATCTCTGAGATGTGCCACTAGAAGAAACAGACTGGGAACTATATACCGACAGAAGCGGTTTCATCTGTGAAGGAAAACGTTTATCAAGATAGACAATAACTACCGAGGAGGTAATTGCGTTGCGAACTTTGCCTTCGATGATATCTGCCCAAAAGGCTGAATTGAGAGCTCTTATTCGAGCTCTGGAACTAAGTCAAGGAAAGCGAGTCAACGTTTGGACAGACTCAAAGTAGGCTTTTGTAGTAGTACATGCACATGGAGCGATACGGAGAGAAAGAGGACTGTTATCTGCACAAGGAACCACCATTCAGCATGCAGAACAAATACCGAAATTGTTAGAAACCGTTCAAAAACCAACAGCAGTCACGATAACGCACGGTAAAGCACATCAGTTAGGTAAGACTGTTCCTAACGCAGGTAACCGACTGGCTGATAAAGCTGCTAAAGAGGCTGCAGAAAAAGGCATCCTACCACTACTTCCAGAGAAAAGTATAAAATTGCCTAAAGAAAGTCCAAATTATAATGAAAAAGATGGAAGAATTAATTGTTAGATTGCAGGCTAACAAAATGAAACAGGACAGGCTATAACACCGACAGGTCAAATAATAGTCCCGCCCACAATAATAAGAGAAATCGCCCGAGCTGAACATAACAAAGTATATCGGGGAACAGAAAGTAAAATATGACAAAGATTGTTTAAACAATTATAAGCGGATGTGAAATTTATATATAAAATGATCCCCAAATCAGTAATAAGATTATCTTTGGAATTATTAAATAAGGAAATTTTTAGGGGAATATTAGCAAATTGATTTTATAGAATTGCCTTGAAAAGAAGGATCTATCCTAGTTTTAGTTGATATCTTTACTGGGTGGCCCGAGGCTTTCCCTTGTCGCACCAACAAAGCAAGAGAAGTAGTTAAAGTCTTGCTCAAAGAGATAATACTAAAATATGGCGTGCCTGTAAGAATGTCATCTGACAATGGCCCTCATTTTATAGCAAAGATGATGAGACAAGTTGAGCAAAGTATTATCTATAGATTGAGACTATCACACCCCATATAGACCACAAGCAAGTGGGGAGAAAAAAAAAAAAAAAAAA
>NW_026293186.1:0-77906 GCF_026419915.1 Harpia harpyja
GGTGGCCCCCTTATGGGGGAGGGGGGGGGGGGCCGGTCCTGGACCCTGTGTCCTTGTGTCCCCGTGGGGATGTGGCAGGGGGGGACAGGGACACACAACAGGCAGTGACAAGAGGGGACAGGGGGGTGACACAGCCCATGGGCCCCCCCTGGGGGGAAGAGACCAAGTCCCTGGGGGGCAAAGGGGGCTGGGGAATTAGGGGGTTATTAAGGGCTGGGGGGAGGGGGGGATTAGATCCTGGGGGGGGGGGAAATTAGGGGCTGGGGGGGCTGTCACAGTGTTGGGGGAGGGCACAAAGGGAGCATGGGGGACTTTGGGGGGGGAGTTGGGGACATCAGGGTAGAAAGGGGGGCAAGGGGTGCTGGGGCAGGTATTGGGGTATTAGGGGCTGGAGGGGGGTGGCACTGAGGGGTGGGGTCCTGATCCCGGGGGGGGGGGCCTTGTCATGTCATTCCCCCCCCCCCAGCAGCAGCACAGGGGTTTTGGCAAAGGACTTTATTGAGGCACGACCCCCCCCCCCCAAAAAAAACCCCCCACCAAATAAATATACAATGAAAAGCAACCAGTGTTAAAAATGGCAATTTGGGGGGGGGACAGACTATCACACAGTGATAAGGTGGCAGTGACAAGCCCCCGGGGGGGGGGCAATGGGGGCAGGGGGGCTTCACAGCTGTACAACTATACAAGGGGGGAGTCCCCCCCAGGGGCCTTCAGGCTGGAACTGCCCCTGGGGGGGTGTAGAGCCCCCCCCCGGGTGTGTATATGGAGCCCTGACCTGCCCCTAGGGGGTCTATAAGGTCCATAATTGCCCCTGGGGGGGGGAAAAAGGCCCCTAATTGCCCCCAGGGGGGATGTAGTGCCCCCCCAATGGGGTAAATAGATCCCATAGGTGCCTTAGGGGGATGTAGTGCCCCCCCCCCCGGGGGTAGATTGAGCCCGTAACTGCCCTGGGTGGGGGGACACACACAGAGCCCTTAACTACCCCTGGGGGTATGGAGACCCCCCCAAGGGACGAGACCAGGGGAGGGCATATAGAGGCTTTAACTGCCCCTGAGGAGGTATATAGAGCCCGTAAGTGCCCCCGGGGGGGTACACAGAGCCCATAACTGCCCCCAGGGGGTATCTAGAGCTCATAATTGCCCTTGGGGGTATATATAGAGCCCATAAGTGCCCCCAGGGAGGGTATATGGAGACCGTAAGTGCCCCCGGGGAGGGTTTATAGACCCATAATTGCCCCCAGAGGGCTATATAGAGGCCATAGTGCCCCCTGCACCCCCCAGCCAGGCTCCCGGGGGGGGGGGGTGGGGGGGCAGGAGAGCACCGAGACCTCCCTGGGGTGTCACGAGCTGCAGGCAGCCACCGGGCTCAGCTCCCTGGGGCAGCAGGGCTGGGGAAGGTGACAAAGGCCACCCTGCCACACATGTCCTTCTCTGTGTGTGTGTCCCCGCCCCCTCCCCCCCCAGCATCACACAAAGACCTTGGCGAGGGCATCGGCACCGGCGCTGGCACTGAGGGCCGGCTGGGGTGGAAGGCGACGGCATGGACAGCTTCCTCGTGTTTCTACGGTGTGCTGTCAGCTCTTGCACGCACGTCTTGTGAGCCAGGTGCCAGAGGCGCAGCGAGCAGTCATGACCTGCGGTGGGAGCAGGGTGGGGGGGGAAACTCAGGTATTGGCTGGGGAGGGGGACAGACACAAGGACAATGACACCCCCATGCATCCAAGGGGGATGAGATGGAGGTGGGGGCGGCAGCGGCAGGGAGGGGACGTGGGAGGTTGGAGGACATATAAAAGGTGCGGGATGGGGGGGTTTGCAGGAATTTGGGGGGAGTTCAGGTCCCCTGGGTCAGCCCAGGGTGGTGACAGTGGGGAGGGGACAGGACCAAGACACGGGAGCGGTGGCTGAGGAGCACTGAGACCCAGTGCTCTCGTTATGCAGATGAGCGGCAGGACGAGGATGGGGACACTTACTGCCAGACATGAGGAAGACGCCATTGGGATCAACGGCCAGGCAGGTGACGGCGTCCAAGTGGCCACCATGGAGTGTATGACTTTACCTGGCAGTGGGAAAGGGGGGTGACAGCGGTGACAGGGACATCCCCAACCCCCTACCCCAGCCTCGTTAGGGCTGACAAAGCCCCCCCCAAACAAACCTGTCCGGTTGTCAAGGAAGCGGATGCCACGGTCGTCACTGGCAGTGATGGTGAGGGGCTGCGAAGGGTGGCTCACCACCTGGTTGATCTGGCTGCCACCTGCGTGGGGACACCGGGATCAGGTCCCATCCCCCACTGCGGTGGTGACAAGGGGGATATGGGGGACACCCGTCAGTGAGACTCACCGCCACCCGTCCGGGCCTCAAGCACCAAAACAGGTCGAGCCACCTCCACATCGTAGAGCACCGCAGCACCCGTCCGGAAAGCTGCTACAGCATGGCCAGGTTGGGTGGCCGAAAAGGTAACGGAGGTGGGGACACCGTGCTCTGCAGGGGAAGGGGGGACAGGGAGGGTGACAGGGGGTGGCAGGGACGTCCCCGATGCCAAGGAGATGCCCCCCTGCCCGGCTCACCGCTCTGGGCGTTGTAGGTGCTGAGGCAAGCACGGTCCTCGCGCCGGGGGTCCCAGATACGGACAGTGCCATCGGCAGAGCAGGAGGCCAGGCGGTCGCCGGCAGGATTGAAGGCCAGGCCCCAGACGGCGTCCCCATGGCCCTCCAGGACACCGCTGAGCACACCAGGGTCTAGAGACACCAGGAAAGGTCACCTCAGGGTGGGGCGATGGGGGGACAGGGTGGCTGGGGGGGTAGCACGGCAGCTGGGGTGGGTGGCATCGCAGCCGGAGGGGTGGCATGACAGCCGGAGGGGGACACTGTGGTGATGCTGCAGCTAAAGGAGGTGATGCCGTGCAGATGTCACCCGTGTCATCCCTGTCCCCCCCCCAGCGGGAAGGGGAGGGGACACCAACCGTAGCCATCGAGGGGTCCATGTCGAGGTCGGGCAGGCACCAGCAGCGGATGCGGGCATCCACGCCGGCGCTGCAGCACAGGGCGCTGTCGCGGCCCATGGCGATGGCGAGCACCGGGCCCCTGCGGGGATGGGGACAAGGTGACAGGGTCCCCGAGGTGTCCCCAGAGCCACCCGCTCCCCCCCCAGACTGGCCTGCGTCCCCCCACCTGTGCCCGCGGAAAGCGTACACCGGCTCCACGTCCAGCGCCACATTCCTAGAAAGGGGACAAGAGCGGGGTGACAACCATACCGGGGGGGGGGCCTGTCCCCATCTTTGCCACCCCTCTGTCACCCCCCCCCCCCAGCACCCACTTTTTGGGGGCGACAGGTTTCTGGAGGTTCCAGAGCTTGAGGGTGCCATCCTCGGAGGCGGTGAGCAGGGCAGCCTCGGCAGGGTGGAAGGCCAGACCCCGCACGGCGTCGTAATGGCTGCGCAGGGTGAACTTGGGGCTCCACGTCTTCTTCAGGGCATCCCGGCCCTCCGGGAGCTGTGGGGACACAGTGGGGGGGGGACGACAGTGGCAGGGGACAGTGACCATGTGGCGGTGGCACCCCATGGCCCCAGCTGGAGCTTATGGCAGGCGGCTTGGGCGGTGAGGAGGGGACAAGGGGGATCAAAGGATGTGATGGGGACTGGGGTGGTCCAGGGTGGATGGTCATGGGGGTTTGGGGACATGATGGTGACAACAGAGCCCAGGGGACCCTTAGGGCAGGTTTGGGGGCACAACAGGGACAGCAGAGCCCAGGAGACCCTTAGGGCAGGTTTGGGGACATGACAATGACAACAGAGCCCAGGGGATGCTCAGGCCATGTTTGGGGACACCATGGGAACAGCAGAGCCCAGGGGACACTCAGAGCAGGTTTGGGGACACAACAGGGACAGTGGAACCTAGGGGTCGCTCAGGGCCACATTTGGGGACACGACGGGGACAGTGGAGCCCAGGGGACGCTCAGGGCCAGGTTTGGGGACACCACGGGGACAGTGGAGCCCAGGGGACACTTGGGGCAGGTCTGGGGACACCATGGGGACATCGGGGGGTGACTCACGTCACAGCTGAGCTCGTTGTCATTGGTGACAGTCAGGTCGGCCAGGTCCCCCAGGCTGACGCACTGCTGCCGATGCTGTCCATGATGAAGACGTCGGAGGAGATGCCCAGAGACCCTGCAGAGGGGAACGGCTGGGGGTGGCCCTGAGGAACGGGGACACCCCCAGGGGACACAAGAACCCCCCCAGGGGGACGGGGACCCCCAGGACTGTACCTTCGTGAGGCCACGGTGGCCCCGCAGCGGCAGGTTTCGGTGGGAGCCCATCCACATCCCGCAGGTCGGCCAGCATCCCCCGCAGCCGGCCCCGGCAACTCTCTGCCGGGATGCAGGGGTCAGGAGGTCCCGTGTCAAAGTTGGGGGGGGGGGTCAAGGGGGGTCCCCCCAAATCCACTGCTCCCCCCCCACCGCCCCCCAGCCCTGCTCACCGAGCTCCACACCCTCCCCGGCCCGCTGGCCGGCCCTGTTCTCCCCAGAGCCCAGGAAATCGAACTCATTGAGGGCATCCTCTGAGTCTTCATCGTCATCCTCATCCTCCACCTCGGGCAGGAGGGGTTTGGGAGTGAGCTGAAGAAGGGGGGGGACAGGGGGTCACAGCCTGTTTTGGGGGGGACCCCTAAAGCCACCGGGAGACAAGATGGTGGAAACGGGGTACAAGTGCTGCTCCCTGCAACCGCTGGGTTTGTGGGATCCCCCTGAGGTTTGGGGGACCCCCAGGTTTGGGGGATACCCCTGAGGTTTGAGGGACCCCTCCAGGTTTGCGAGACTCCCCCCATGTTTGGGGGATGCCAGATTTAAGGGACATCCCCCCCCCAGGTTTGGGGGATGCTGAGGTTTAGGGGATCCCCACCCTTGCAGGGCACCCCAGGTTTGAGGCATGCCCAGTTTGGGGAACCCCCCCAGGTTTGAGGGATGCCTCAGATTTAGGGGACACCCCCCCCCAAGGTCTAGAGGACACCCAAGTTTGAGACCCACCACCACCCCCCCCCAGCTTTGGGGGTGCACATGTTTGAGGGACACCCCCCCCAGATTTTTGGGGAGCCGCTTACCTTGACTCGCTGCTTCTTGTGCTGGGGCTGGGTGGGGGGAGGAAGGCTCTCGGCATCCTCATCCTCGTCACTGTCATCCTCGCCGCCAGGCGGGAAGGGGACCTGCTCCAGGCCCCCCCCGCCCCCCCGCTCCTCCGTCTCCTTCCCAGCATTCCTAAGGATGGGAAACACCCGCGTTAAGTTGCAGGGGGGGGACAGTGAACCCCCAAAAGCACCCCAAACCTTCCCCCCCCCCAAAACCCTCTCACTTCTGGATCTGCTCCTCGATCCGCCGCACCAGGAGGGAGTCTGCGGTCGAGGGGCTGCCGGGAGCCAGGGGGCTGCGGCCCAGCAGCGAGTGAACCCGGCATGACTGCATGTCCAGGATGGTGTCACTGTACCCCACTTCTTCCAGGTACCTGGTGGGGGGGATGACACAGGGAAAGGGGGTGTTCAGGGCACCCCAAAACCCACCGCCCCCCCTGCCATCATAGCCCCCGCCTCCACTCACTGCCGCAGCAGCTGCCGTCCCTCCTTCCAGGCCAGCAGGCCACCCTCCAACGATGTCACCTCTGTGGGGCCATTGGATACTGCGGGGGGGGGGGAATGGACATTTTGGGGGTCAGGCACCCCAAAACCCACCCATATCACACACACCCCCCCCCCCTCCGGGGACAGGGACACTCACCCGGCTCTGTCCCCTCCAGTTTCTTCTCCCCCGGCATCAGCTCAGTGCCGAATTTCAGCTTGTGGTACTTGGACCTGGAGGGAAGAGGGGGGGACGGGACGGGTGACGGTGGCCCCAAAACGAGGGGGGACTGGTGGCCCCCCTGACACGAGGAGGGGATGGTGACCCCCAAAATGAGCGGGGGGACTGCTGAGTTTTGGGGGTGTCACCCACCTCTCCTGTTTGAGGGCGTATTCCAGCATCTTGATGCGGCGCACCAGGTCCGTCTTGAGGTTCTCCTGCCCCTTGCGCTCGCCCTGCAGAAAGGCCACCTGCGCCTGTGGGGACATGGTGACAGGAGACCCCCCCGGCCACCACCCCCCACCCCCAAATAACACCCTGCTCCCACGATGCAAAAAGCTAGGGGACAAGGGTGGTGGGGAGGGCTGCAGGGGGGACATCGTGTTTGGAGGGGCATGGAGGGTGGGTGACACAGGGACAAGTGGCTCCAGCCCACCAGGACAGGAGGTGGCACCAGCACTGGCCTAGGGAGTGACATGGATGGCCCTCGGGCTTGGTGACAGTCCTGGGAGGGACATTTGTGGCCCCAGGAGTGACACTGGTGGCCCCAGGGCTTGGTGACAGCCCTGGGAGGGACATGAGACACTGGTGGCCCCAGGACCAGTGCCACAAGCCGGGGGCTTGGTGACAGGGGTGAGGGGGTCCCCAGCAGTGGGGCAGGGGGACGCAGCCAGTGCTCCAGAATAGGGTGACCCCATCCCTGTTATTGAGGCTGGGGGTCCCCAATACCGGGCCTGGGGGTCCCCAATACTGGGGTGCAGGAGGGTCCTTGATACTGGGGCTGAGGGTCCCCGATATCAGGGTGCAGGGGGATCCCCAATACTAGGGTGCAGGGGGGCCCCTGACATTGGGGCACAGGGGGTCCCCAATCCTGAGGCTGGGGGGTCCCTCATACTAGAACTGAGGGTTCCCAATTCCAGGGCAGGGGGTCCCTGATACCAGGGTGGGGGGGGACCCCAGTACTGGGGCTGGGGCTCCCCAGTACTAAGGCACAGGAGGAGTCACCCATACTGGGGTGGGGGGATCCCCAATACCAAAGCCCAGGGGGGCCCAATACCAGGGTGTGGGGGTTCCCAATATCAGGGCTTGGGGGTCCCTCACACCGGGGCATGGGGATCCCCAATAACAGGGTGGGGGACACCCTCATACTGGGGGGGATGGTCCCCAATACCAAAGCCAGGGGGATCCCCAATACCAGTGCAGGGGGACCCTCACACAGGGGTGGGGGGATCCCCAATACTGGGGCAGGGGTGACCCTCACACCAGGGTGGGGGGGGTCCCCAATAACAGGGCAGGGGGACCCTCACAGGGGTTGGGGATCCTCAATACCGGGGTGTGGGGGTTCCCAATATCGGGGCTGGGGGGTTCCAAACCCCAGGGCTGGGGGGGTCCCTCACACCAGAGTGGGGGGATCCTCAACAACAGGGTGGGGGGACCCTCATACTGGGGGCGATGGTCCCCAATACTGAGGCCGGGGGATCCCCAATACAGGGGCTGGGGGACCCTCACACCGGGGCAGGGAGGTCCCCAGTAACAGGGCAGGGGGATCCTCACGGGGGGGGTGGGGATCCCCAATACCGGGGGGGTCCCCAATATCGGGGCTGGGGAGTCCCTCACACCGGGGCTGGGGGTCCCCAATAACAGGGCGGGGGGGACCCTCACAGGGGGGTGGGGAATCCCCAATACTGAGCCAGAGGCGACCCTCACACCGGGGCCAGGGGTTCCCCAATACCGGGGCCGGGGGGGGTTCCCCGGTCCCGGGTCCCCCGCCCCGGTGCCGCCCCCCACTCCCGCCGCCCAGCGGCCATTTCCTCCCAAAATGGCGGCGGCGGCCCCGGTAACCCCCGGCGGGGGGGGGGTCCCGGGCGCGGTGCCGGTACCTGGAGCTCAGCCCGCTCCGCCTCCCAGCGCCCCTTCTCGGCCTCGAAGCGCGCCCACTCGTGCTGGATGAAGTGCAGAATGCCGGGCAGGCTCAACCCGCCGCGGCCCGTCGGTTCGGGCCCGGGCCCGGGCCCGGGGCTGGGGCTGGGACCGGGGGGGACCCCGGTGGGGGACGGCTGAGCCCTCGCCGCCGCCGCCGCCCGCTCCGCCGCCATCACGGCTGCCACAAAGGGAGCCACAGGGCTGTCACCACTTCCTGCCAGAAAGGGAGCCGGAAGTGGGGGGGCGGGGCCGCCCGCCGTTGCCGCGGCAACAGCGCCCGCGGGCGGGACGGGAGGGGGTACAGGGGCTATAGGGGATGCAGGGGGGCCTATGGGGCCATAGGGGATGGGGGGGTATAGGGGCTGGGGAGGACATGGGGGATATAGGGGAAGGGGTGGCTATAGGGATTGGGGGGTATCGGGGACGGAGGGGCACAGGGGCTATAGGAGACGGGGGCTATAGGAGATGAGGGGGGATAGGAGGCTGTGGGGATGGGGAGGCTATTTGGGATGGGGCCATAGGGGGCTATGAGGCATGGAGGGCCTATAGGGGATGGGGGGGCAATAGGGGGCTATAGGGGATAAGCAGTATGGAGGGGCATGGAGGCCATAGAGGACAGGGCTAGGGGGGACTATAGGGGAGGGAGGGACAGGGCCTATAGGGAATGGGGGATAGAGGGGAAGGGGTACAGGGCACCGTGGGGAGGATATAGGGTACGGGGGATATAGGGAATGGGGCTATGGGCACTATAGGGGAGGCTGGTATGGGTCCCTAAGGGACATATAGTGGATGGGGGACACAGGGAGCTGTTGGGGCTATAGGGGATGGGGGGCTATAGGGCAAGGGGGCTATGGGGGACTTGGCAAGGGCACGTATGGGG
Source organism: Harpia harpyja (assembly GCF_026419915.1). Taxonomy (NCBI): domain Eukaryota; kingdom Metazoa; phylum Chordata; class Aves; order Accipitriformes; family Accipitridae; genus Harpia; species Harpia harpyja. The sequence goes on from NW_026293186.1 coordinate 8,623, forward strand.
GCTATAGGGGTGTGCTGTGGTTTAGGGGGGTTACAGAGGGGGTATGGGGGTGCATGGGGATGTATGGGGGACATGGGGTGCCTATGCATGGTGTTAGGGGGATGTATGGGAGCATATCAAGGTACATGGGGGTATGGAGGACTATAGGGGTGGAGGGGGTGGGGTGTATGGCGGGCATGGGGCCAAGGGGGGGTGGGGGGGTGCCTAGGGCTTACATACAGGTGCACGAGGTGTCTGGGGGTATGTGGGGACGTATAGGAGTGCATAGGGTGACGCATGCAGGTGTATGACAATGCATGTGTCCTGGTTTCAGCTGGGAGAGTTAACTGTCTTCCTAGTAGCTGGTACAGTGCTATGTTTTGAGTTCAGTATGCGAAGAATGTTGATAACACTGATGTCTTCAGCTGTTGCTCAGTAGTGTTTAGTCTAAAGTCAAGGATTTTCCAGCTTCTCATGCCCAGCCAGCGAGAAAGCTGGAGGGGCACAAGAAGTTGGCACAGGACACAGCCAGGGCACCTGACCCAAACTGGCCAACGGTGTATTCCATACCATGGGACGTCCCATCCAGTATAGGAACGGGGAAGTGGGGGCAGGGATTCGCCGCTCGGGGACTGGCTGGGTGTCGGTCGGCGGGTGGTGAGCAATTGCACTGCGCATCATTTGTACATTCCAATCCTTTCATTATTGCTGTTGTCATTTTATTAGTGTTATCATTATCAGTATTAGTTTCTTCTTTTCTGTTCTATTAAACCGTTCTTATCTCAACCCACGGGTTTTGCTTCTTGTCCCGATTTTCTCCCCCATCCCACTGGGTGGGGGGGAGTGAGTGAGCGGCTGCGTGGTGCTTAGTTGCTGCCTGGGGTTAAACCACGACAGCATAAGGGTGTCTATAGGGGTGTAGAGGGGCATGTAGGGGCTCTCCAGTCTGTATGGAGATGTATAGGGGATTGTATCAGAGTCCATAGGGGAGTGTAAAGCAGCGCATGGGGTGTTGTATAGGGCACATGAGGTATAGGAGCATGTAGGGGTGCATAGGGGCACCTATAGGCATGTGGAGAGATGCAGGGGCAGCTATAGGTGCACATATGCACATCTATATGTGCAGGTGCGTATATCTGGGCATATACGGGGCCATCTATGGGCCCTGTACATCCATAGGCGCCCATCCCATCTATAGGTGGGGCACCTATAGGTGCCCACAGTGCTACACCTGCAACCTGCATATATATAGAGGCTGCCCTTAAAAATGGGGGGGAGGGGTCATAGTGCCCATATAGCATTGCTATAGCAACCAGGGATGGTGTTGCTGTGGCAACACATCCCCCAGTGCTCTGGGCTGGGGGGGTGTTAATGAGCCCCCTCATGAATGACTCTTCCCCCCCCCCCCACCAGCACCACTGCTGAGCCCCCGCTGAGACCACCCCACTCATGACCCATGTGGCACCACTGGTAGGACCTGGCTGGGGGGGTGCTCATTAATTAATTAGCAGAGGGAGGCTAATTAAGAGCCCCCCCACCCAAAGCTCCAGTATGCAGGTGACGCTGAGCCAGGCCACCTTGGCAGGAGCCATCAGCCTCAACCTCCTCCTCCTCCTCTACTGCACCTGGCGGGGACCGGGGGGATCACCTCCCTCCTGCCGTCCCCCCCGCAGCATCCCCAGCATCACCATCCTTCTCTGGGACTTTGAGAACGACCTGGCAGGGATGGCCTGATCCTTCACCTCCTTACCCATCCCGGTGCTGGTGGCTGCCAAAACGGCACTGTATCCACCAGTACCATTACCGGCAGAGGTCAGCCTGTTACCACTGCATCCCACGGCGGACCGACCTCCACCATTGGTGCATCCCAAGCTCCACGTCCGCATTCATCACACAGCTTTGGTCCCTGACAGCACCCACGCCGTCCCTGGGCTGTTGGAACACGTGGGACACGCTGGAAGAAGGTGCCAGTGACACCCGGTTGGTGGCAACACCGGTGGGATTGGTGCTGTTGCGGTGCCTGGAACTGAGGTTGGAACCACGGGTGTGGACAGTGCAGTACGGCCCCAGTATGCCAGGGGTTTGCCAGGCGGTGGAAGGAACAGCAGTGCTGCTGCTTCGCACCCACAACCTCTTCACTCTCCCCTTCCCCTTGGCGCAACCGGTGCCCACTGCACTCTTCATCCAGGCGGTGTTCCAGGGTTGGGGGCTCCGGTTGATGCCGGCAGCATTCCCTGCAGCTCGCTGATCTCCCATCTCCCCCCACAGCCATTGGAAAGCCAAAACCTGGTGGAAACCCGATGACACCAGTTGATGCACAACCTTGGCATCAAACAGGAGGTGCTGGCGGACGGGCGGGAGCACTGGCACAGCTGCAGCAAGGAGACGGTGTGGTGTTTTGGCACAGTGCACACCCGTACCCCCAGTACCTCCTTGCCGGGCGGTGGACCCCCCTGTGCTGCCTATGGGCACTGCGGGAAACCGCCCGGCACATAGCCGGGATCCTGGAGGCCGCCGGCGTACAGCACTGGTTAGAGGGGGGGTCATTACTGGGGGCCACCCGCCTCGGGGACATCATCCCTTGGGATTACGACATGGATTTGGGAATTTACCAGGAAGACGTGGGTAAATGCTGGTGGCTGGCGGCAGTGGTGCCGGTGGAAGACGCCGAGGGTTTCCTTTGGGAGAAGGTGGCAGAGGGAGACTTTTACCGCATCCACTACAGCCAGAGCAACCGGTTACACGTGGACCTGTGGCCCTTTTACCCCCGCGGGGGGGGGGGTGATGACCAAGGACACCTGGTTGGGGCACCCCCAGGACGTGGAGTTCCCCAAAAGTTTCCTCCGTCCCCAGGTGCTGATGCCTTTTGCCGGTTTCACTGCCACGGCACCCAACAACGCCCGCGCCTTCCTCAAGCTGAAGTTCGGGCCGGAAGCCATTGAAAACCCCGAGTACCCCAACCCCACCATCAAGTGCCTGGGGCAGGACTGAGGGGGGGGGGGTGTCCCCATGGGGGGTCTGTCCCCCCCCCTTGTGACAATAAACCCTCCTGTGACACCCACAGGGCTCCTTTGCACCAAAGTCTCACCCCTAGGTGACACTCATGGGGCACCCTGGGGGTTCCTTTGCCACCCTGATCCATCCTGGGGTCCCCGTGCCATCCTAGGGGGTCCCTCTGGGCCACCCCTAGGGTCCCCCATCCACCCTGGTGGTCCTTCTGCCACCCTGGGGGTCCCCAGGAGCCCCCAGTTGACCCTGGGGTCCCTCAGCCATCCTGGGGGTCCCCCCAGCCATCCTCAACCCCCGAGAGGGGTTCCCCAGCCACCCTTGGGGGTCTCTCTCACCCTACCTGTCTCCAGCCACCTTGGGGGTACCCTGAGCCACCCCCAGGGTCCCCAGGAGTCCCCCATACATCCTGGGGTCCCCATGCCATCCTGGGGGGGTCCCCCTGGGCCACCCTCAGGGTCCCCACTTAACCCCAGGAGTCTATCCATCCTGGGGGTCCCCCCAGCCATCCTCAGCCCCCCAGAGGGGGTCCCCAGCCATCCTTGGGGGTCCCTCTGCCACCCTACCTGTCCCCAGCCACCCTGGGGTACCCCAATAGCCCCTAGCCCCCCCTCAAAGTCCCCTGGGGTCCCCATCCCTCCTGTGGGTCCCCTAGAGTCCCTGGCCACCCCAGGGGTCCCCCGGCCACCCCAGGGGTCCCCCGGCCACCCCCCCCAGCAGGGACAGGGCCATGGACAGAGACAGAGGAGCGGGAAGGGGCTGGAGGTGGGGGGGACAGTGACCCCCTGCCCCACGCTGACCCAGCTGGGGGGCGGGCCTGGCCAAGCCCCCCCCACCCCCAGCGGGGCAAAGGAGGGGGGGGGGGCCTTGTGCCCGCCCCCCCCCCCCCCATTTTGTGCCAAAACAGAGACAGGTCTTCCCCCCCTCCCCGACAGGCACAGGGGCTCCAGCACATCGCAATCACATTTATTCACAACACAATGACTGGGACATGGAGAAGGGAGGGTAGGATTGACACACACGATACCAAGAGCCCCACGCCGCCCCCCTGGGGGGTCCGAGGAGGAAGGGGCGGGGGGGGAGAGGAAGGCTAGAGGGTGTAGTTTGGTCCCAGCTCACTCCAGTGACTGCAGCATCAGGAGCTGCTTGAGCACCTTGGTCTGGCTTGTCTCCCGGATCTCCCCGGCCAGGAACATCTCATCCACCACCGTGTAGACCTGTGGCCGGGCCCCAGCGGCGTAAGGGGGCGTCCCTGGACCCCCAGGACCCCCCCACGTGGGGTGGGGGCTCCCCCAAACTTCCCCCCCTCCTCCAGGGCAGGAGGGGACTCCCTGACCCCCCTTTCCTCACCTTGTAGAAGTTGAAGACCAAGTCGAGCTCGCAGACATTGTGAAAATATTCATTGAGGACCTGCGGGAGGGAGGAACAGGCAGGATGCAGCCCCGCGATAAGGAACTGGGGAGGGGCGCAGTCGTTAGCGCAGCCATGTTAATTAAAAGCCAAGGAGCAAGGAAAAGGGGGGGTGGGGGGGTCGCCTCACCTCCACGAAGTTGTGGATGGCTTCGAGGTAAGCCAGGTTGTTGTCGGTGACATCGACGCAGATGCAGAAGTAAAGCCCCGCGTAGCGTCGGTAAATGATCTTGAAGTTGCGGAACTGGGAGGGAGGGGGACACACACATAAAAAAGGGGAACTGGGAGCACTGGGAGGAGCAGGATGCAGCCGAGCACGGCCACAGGCTTCATCCCCACCGGTGAAACCCACAGCGCTCAGACTCAAGGCTGATCCTGGAGCTCCAGACCCACCTCCTGGATTGGGGGAGGGGGGATTTGGGGTGAAATTGGAGCCCTTTGGGGCCATTACCTCCACAAAATTGGTGTGTTTAGCATCACGGACAGTGACGACAGCGTGGACCTCCTCGATCAGCTTCTGCTTCTCGTCATCGTCGAACTGCATATACCACTTGGCCAGGCGGGTCTTCCCAGCCCGGTTCTGGATCAGGATGAAGCGGATCTGCACTGGGGCAGGGGGGCAAAATGGAATAGTTGGGGGGGGGGGGGGGGGGCAAAGCCAGGTGTTAGGGGTTCCCTCCCCCCCATTCCCTTTTTTTGGGGTGTATTTGGTGCCCCCCCCAATGTCTCCCTATAGGGACCCTGTAAAGGACACCCCCCCCCCCCCCAGGCTTCTCTGCCTGGGGCACTCTGGTGCCCCTCCCCCCCCCATAGGGTCACTATAATGGGGCACACTATGGGGCATGTCCCCCCCCAGCTGTCCCAATAGCCCTTGCCTATGGGGTGCCCTACGGGGGGTGTGTGTGTGGGCGTGTCTTCAATACCCTTCCCTAAGCCACTCCCTATAGGAAAACTATAAGGGGGCACACTATGGACCCCCCCCCAAGCCACCCCGCCCTAATAAAGACCCTACAATGGGGCGCCCTATGGGGAACCCACCCCACCGAACACCCCAATATCCCCCCTCCAAGGCCTGAGCCCACCACTCCTCACCATGGCGGTCCCGGTCCGTAGCCCGCTCCCCCCGGCGCTAGCTAGGGATCGGCCCGCCTCCTCCCGCCGGATATCCGCTCCGGCCGCGGGGCACGCCGGGACTCGTAGTTCTCGTGAGTCTATCTACCGGACTACATTTCCCAGCGGGCTTTGCGCGCGCGCAGCATGCCGGGATATATCCCGCCGCCGCTTCTGCCTCGCCCAGCGCCACCCGCCGCCGGCAGGGGGCGATCGCGCCTGGCGGTAATGGAGGCCGCACCGCGGCCAGGCCTTGTAGGCCGCGGGGTGGGGGGGCCCTTACCGGGCTTCGTGGTTACCGGGACCGGGGCTGCCCCTGTGACGCCCAGACCGCTCCCAGGCGGGGCCTCGGTGGTACCGGGAGGAGGAGGAAGAAGGCGGGAACGAGGATCCGTCGGCGGCCACAAGGCGGCGCGGCGCACATGCGCGCACTCAACCCTCTTCCTTCCTTCCCCCACCCTCCCTCCTCCCCACGCGCTGCCGCATCGCCCCGCCCGCCGCGCATGCGCCGCCGCCTGCAACGCGCGCGCCGCTGCCCCCCGCCCCCGTCCACGCGGGAGGAGGAGGAGGAGGAGGAGGAGGAGGGGAGAGGGGGGGGAGGGGGGAGGGACACGACAGGAAGGCGCCGCCGCCATTACAGGCCGAGCCCGCCCCGGCGGCCCCGCCGTCCCCGCCCGCCGCCGCCGCCCCCGCCCCGAGGGGGGACATGGCGTCGCCGCCCGCCGCCCCCGGCCCGGCCCGCCGCCGCCGTCGTCACGGTAAGGAGTGGTCCCGGGTTCTCCCCCCCCCCCCCCCCGGCTGGGAACAATGGGGCTGCCCCACCCCCGCCGGCCGCGGGTCCGCCGGGCTGGCCCACAGTCCCGGCGGGGGGAGCTCGGGGCCTCGGCCCGGGGAGGGGAGAGGGGACACCAACCCCCCACACACACCCCACCCCCCATTTGGGGATGGGGGGGGCGGCTTATCCCCGGCCTGGGGGTCCTCCCGTTGAGGGGTCTGGGGGGGAGACCATCCCCGGGGGGAGACACGCCCCCTCCTTTAGGGGAGGGGAGTCCCCCACCCTTAAGGGGAGGGGTCCAGGGTGGGGAGACCCCCCATCCACCTTAAAGGGGAGACCTCCTGGGGAGAGGAGACGTCCCCGCCCCCTTTTAGGGGAGGGGTCCTGGGAGCGGGAGACCCCAGTTAGGGGAGAGGTCTGGGGTGGGGAGAGTCCTTGGGGCCCCTAGGGATTCAGCCCCCCCCTTAAGGGGAGGGGTCCTGGGAGGAGAGACCCCCCCCCCCAAGCTAAGGGAGGCCTGAGAGGGTGGGTGGGTGAGGGAGGGGGAGACCCCTTAAGAGGGGCTTGGCCCCCCAAGTTAGGAGGGAGGAGGGAAGACACACCCCCTTCTTAAAGGATTGGTGACCCCCCCACCAGCAAGGGGGTGGAGGGAGGGGACACCCCCTCTGGGGCAGGGAATGCAGACCCCCCCACCATTAAGAGCTTGGGGGGCTTCTCCCCCCCCCCCAGCCCCAAGGATCCCCCTTTATGGAGAGGGGGGGCTCGCTCAGCAGGGCGTGAGGGGCTGCTGCCCCTCTTTGGGGGGGTGCGATCACCCTGTCCCCCTACTTGAGCGGGGGGGGAGGCAGGTATCACCTTCCCCCAGATTTGCGCCCCTGTGAAAGGTCTCATGGAGGGGCTGGGGTTTGAGGGGGGGTCCCCCACAGCAGGGACAGCCATGGAACCAAGCTCCCAGCCCCCCCAGAGCAGGGGGGCAAGCCCTAATCCCCCTCCCCAAAAGAAAAGGGGGGGGGGTGTCTTTTCCCTGTGCCAGCAGAGCCGCAGGCTGATTTTTGGGGTGCTGCTGCCTTTTCGGGGTGTCCCCCCTGCTCTTGGGGGGGGTGTTTCCAGCATCTGCTTTTTCGGGTGGCAAATGCCCCCCTCTTCACCCCCCCTACCCCCCCCTTTTCATTTTTCCGGCCCGTTTCCAAAATCCTTGTCTGCCAACCCACGTTCCTTCGTTTTTTCTGGTGGTGGCAGTGACCCCCCCCGGAGACGAGGTCAGGGTTCGACCGGTGCCAGAGCTGCCTGCCGGCAGCTGCCCCGGCTTGCTCAGAGCAAAGCCGTCGTTGCGACGATGCCCACCAGCAATTAAAAAGCGTCTTTTTATTCGGTAATAAATTGACGGCGCCGGCTGCGGGCCAGGGAAATGGTTAAGACGTTCGCTGGGAGATTAAGCTTCGCACAATGATTCTTTATATTTGGGATTTTTAACGGAAACAGGGGCTTTGATTTCTCGATAGTGATTTTTATTGTTTTAATTTTTTTTTCTCCAGGAGCTGCAGTATCCGCACAAGCCGCCGGTAATTGGCGTTTAAAACTGCAGAGATAAAGACGGGCCTGATGCACGCTTGGGCTGGCTGGTGATGTAATTTTTAATGGCCTGAATTCACTGATTTCTGCTTTCACCCTGCCAACTGGGGGGGTGGACAGACTTGAGAAACCACTTGATTTTAAAATTAAAAACCCAAAAAGGTGCTGAGCTGGGCGCCAAGACAGTGCCGCAGAGGATGCCTGCTCCTGCACAGGGGCTCCTGCTGTTTTCCTTATTCCATCCCAATATGGGGAAGCTTCATGAGTGTAATGTGCTTTGTCAGGCTTTTGACAGCGCTTGGGAAAATAAATTTAAATTCTTTTTTTTTTTAATCCCTCCCTTTCTCTGTCCGCATTCCTGGGCGCTTCAGGGTGGCACCGCTCACCTCTGAGCCTCAGGGAGCTTCGGTTTTTCCTTTGCTATCTTAAAAAAAAAAAAAGCTGTTGTGGTTCCTAGCTGTGCAAAACGTCCGATTTTAGGACTTTCCTTGCTCAGGCACTTGCGCATCTCCTCGTCCTGGCTTGGAGGACAGGATTCAGGGAGCGGCACGTCCGAAACGGCATCTTCACCAGAGCGCAGCACGAGCAGGATTTCCCAGAGAGGGTCGGTGTCTGTGCTCTGGCTCTTCCTTCCTCTCTGCACCTGCTTTCCTCTTCTTTTTTTTTTTTTTTTCTTTTTAGTCTTTATTTTTTTTTCCTTCTTGCCCAGCCAGCCTCGGTTCCCTCCCGGTGTCTCCCTGGCTGCGTCTGCTCACCGGGTAGGTTTTCCCTTGGTCCTCGTGGCATCACCCATCTCGAGGCATCAGCAAATGGTGATTTTTGGAGAGGTTTAGGCTTTACCTGGATCCAGAGTGGTTTTGGGGATGCCGATTTGGAAGCTTGTCCTCTCCGAAGCAGCGTGACCCGATCGTGAGCATCTTGTAGAGGTCCGTGTTTTCGCGTGGGGCTTAACCTGGATAATTTTCTGCCGTCCCCCTAAACCATGGTGGGTTTTCTTGGTGCTGGTGGGAGAGGAGCTGGTCCCCTCGGGAACCAGGCAGTTCAACTGGGGAGCGTCCAGTGGGGCTGTGAAACCCTGCAGAAAGACACCCAATAAGATTGCGGCTGCATCTTCCCTCCCTGCCTCTGAACTCTGGTGAAACCAGGAAAATCAGGGGGGTAGGCATGTGCTGAGCTTCATGCCTGTGGGGTCTGCAGCCGTCCGACAGCCGTGGGGCAATGGCGACCCTTGTTTTGGGGTGAATTGGCTTAACTGGGGCAGGCGAGGGGTTGAGGCGGTGAGGTCTGCTTGTTTTTCCGAAGGAAACTGGATTTATTGCAATTGCGGTTGGGAATTGGGTGTGTAAAAGTGATTTTTATGGTGATGAGATTTTGGCGTGGCTGTCACAGAAGGTGATGCTTTTGTTGGCGCTGGGCTTGAAGCCTAATTAGTCATCTTCTAGCCATGGCTGACTTAAGTGGTATGCGCCGGTGTTTGGCCGGCTGGGCTGGGACTCAATGGTTGGTCTTTGCTCCTTTGCTGAGGGATCTCTATGACTTTGACATCCTTTGGCCTCGTCCTTGCTGACTCATTTGGACGTTGCCCCAGTTTATTTTTCTTGAAAATGAGTTTTGAGTTTGCTAGCCGGAGGGTCAGGGCGATTAATGCTCTGGTACCTTCTCGGGGAGGTGGCTGGTGGCGGAGCTGTTAACCACCCAGGTTGGGTGGGATGGACAGCTCCATCCCCACTGCGGAGACGTTTCTGGTTGGGTTTTGCTCTGGTTGGGTTGAACGCCTCTGGGGCTGTTGGTGGCAATACACCAGGAAGGGCCCCAGTTGGTCCATGAATATAGATAAATATAAATGTATGCCTGTATACGTTGACTGCAGTCAACGGCTCAAAGTCCAAATGGAGATCAGCAATGAGTGGTGTCCATCAGGGGTCCATACTGGGACCAGTACTGTTCAATACCTTCATCAATGACCTAGACAGTGGGATTGCAGGTGACACCAAGCTGAGTGGTGCCGTTGGTACCCTCGAGGGAAGAGCTGCCGTCCAGAGGGAGCTGGAGGTGTTGGCCAACGTGAACCTCATGAGGTTCAAGAAGGCCAAGCGCAAGGTCCCGCAGCTGGGTGGGGGCAATCCCCTGTCCCAGCACAGGCTGGGGGATGGATGGATGGAGAGCAGCCCTGCGGAGAAGGACTTGGGGACGCTGGTGGGTGACAAATGGGACATGAGCTGGCAATGTGCGCTCACAGCCCAGAAAGCCAAGCGTCTTCTGGGCTGCAGGTCGAGGGAGGGGACTCTGGGGTCCCCAGCACAAGACAGACGTGGACCTGCTCAAGTGGGTCCAGAGGAGGCCATGGAGATGGCGCGAGGGCTGCAGCAGCTCTGCTGCAGAGAAAGGCTGAGAGAGTTGGGGCTGTTCAGCCTGGAGAAAAGAAGGAGACCTTACTGCGGCCGTTCAATAAAGGGGCTTGTAAGAAAGATGGAGAGAGACTTTACCAGGGTCTGCAGTGACAGGACAAGGGGCGACAGCTTTAAACTGACAGAGGGGAGGGTTAGGTTGGACATGAGGAAGAAATTCTTTGCAATAAGGGTGGCGAGACACCAGAGCAGGTTGCCCAGAGCAGCTGTGGATGCCCCATTGTGGGAAGTGCTCGAGGTCAGGTTGGACAGGGCTCAGAGCAACCTGATCTAGTGGGAGATATCCCTGTCCATGGCAGGGGGTTGGACTGGATGGTCTTTGAAGGTCCCTTCAACCCAAACCATTTTATGATTCCGTGTATATATATATATATATATGTCTGTCTGTGTGTAACCCTGCAGTCTGAGCCCTCGTGAAGCTGTTGGCAGAGCCAACAACTCAGCCCAACGCCATGTTTCTGACAACCCGCCTCAAAGCTGTTTTCTCCCATTCTCCTGCCAGGAACACCACTGGAGGAGCTGGCCTTGGCCAGGCAAGGGGGTTACAGCCGCGCCATTCAGTCTGCTCATTTGTGAAACCCCCTTCGTTAGGAGAGAAGCTTGTCGTTTTGCAGGCTCCCTGCTTTCGCTGGGGGGATGGACGAGTCCCTGCAGAGAGCTTGCGCCTTGCCACCCATCGCTCCTTCCTACGTGTCCGCAGAGAGCCGGTGAAAGAACAGGTCTGTCTCCGCTGCCGGCATGCCAAAAAAATACCCCAAAACAAGCCCCATAAGAGGTTGATTTTGCCCAGTGCTTCTCTCGCAGCGAGAGCTGTGGGTGGTGAGCCAGCGGCTGGAGATGATTAATATTCATGCAGCACTGCGTATCCCTTTCCCCATCCCATAGCACTTGACCTTTGCCTTTTGTATCAGGATTACTGAATTGTTTTTAAAGCCTTTTATGAGTTGACGAACACAGCGGCATTGCCACACGCCAAGGCTGTGTTGAAGGCAGCATTGGGGCAACTTTTAAATACCTAGATGAGAAGCAATGGCACTTAGATGAAGATTTTTTTGTTTTGTTTTTTCTCTGCTATGTCATTTTGATGTGACTAACTGTCCAGGATATTTATCTTATGATGGATAAATAGTGGTTTATTGGAGAGGGGTTGTAGCCTCAAGGTGTATTTATTTTTGCTTAACGTTATCCCGGACTCGGATTTGCATTTGCTGTGACGTGAGATGCTCCTGGATGCCACCTCGTTGCAGAAAAATCTTTGCCCGCCCGTTGCGAGATACTGTTTAACCACGTATTTATCCCCCCCCTTCCTTTTAGTCAAAGATTTAATGACCCAGCTGGGGAGAGCGCACCCAGGCCGCTTGGCTCCTGGCCAGGTATTTCCACTGTTTTAGCCATGAGATTATTTTGTGGTGCTTCGATGACGCCACGGCTGGGCTCACCGAAATGCCTGAGATAAGCAAGGCTGGCTCCAGACTACCTGAACTGGCCGCTGTGGTGGGATTGTGCCACGTGCCTTCCCCAGAGAAGGGGAATGCCAAACCCACTCCTTTCATTTTTAAGCTTCACGGTTGGGTTTTGTTTGTTTGTTTTGTTTTGTTTGTTTGTTTGTTTTTTTAAGGGCTTCGAGCAAGTTCAGGTTTGCCGCTTGCAGAGGACAGAGCGACCATAGGTTTCATGTCCGAGGCTGGTCCATGGCACCAGGTGGTTTAACCGGCAGCTGGAGAGACGCAGAGCTTGGGGAGCAGCAGCATCTCCGGGGGACCCCATCATCAGGCAGCTCTGGATGACTTTTTTTGGTGATGTTAATACACCCAGAAAACAAAGCGCTGGAGATGCCCTGCGTCCCCTCAAGGTGTTGCGGGGCTGCCATTTCTTTTCGTCTCTGTCTCTGTGTAGTCCGGCTTCTAATTTAGAGCCTTAGCTTATTTAATTTAAAATGGTTATACTAAACACTCGGTTTTCTTAAAAATGCAAATTTCAGAGGGGTTCTGGGTGCAGGACCACACTGGACGGAGAGGCTCGTCCCATGGTGGGCTGTGGTCCAGCCGGTCACCGCTCCACAAACAAGGTGTAGGCGAGGACGGAGCTGTGTCTCCTTAAACCCTCTGCACCCTGGATTTAATTTCATCTGATTTCCCATTGGGAATGCTGGTTCTGCTGTTATTTTAGCCCCTGGCTTCATGCTGTGCAGAGCACTCGGTGCCCCGGGCATCTGTGGCAGCGGGTTGAGGAGGAAGAGGATCCTATCAACCTGGGGAGAGCTGCAACATGGAGGTCATTCCCCTTAAGTAAATGAAAAGCCATGCCAAAAAATGGTCATCGGCGTCCGTGCTGCTGTCGGGTCCCCTTCCCTCAGGGGTTTTTGAATCACAAGCTGGAGTTTCTCCTCCCACAGCACTTGCCGGGGCCTTCGTGACCCTGGTGAGTGCCGCAAAGATCATGAAGAAAGCTTTGTTTCTGATTTAATAGTGTTTGGAAAGCTGCTTAATTGAACGTACTATTAATTCTGGGGCTGTTGTGACACACACATGCAGCGAGCGTTGGGGGCTGGCGTGGAAAGCCAGGTTGAGTGCCAGCAGCCACCCAGGCTTATCAGCAGCCAGGATTGCGTGAGCTGTCGTCGCTGGCAGCTGTGGTCATATCCAGGTTTCAGGTATCTGGGAGCGGAAAATACCTTTTTATTTTTTTCCTTCTCTTTGGCTCTGCTGCCAGCTTCTTAAGAGGAAACGAGCTAAATTCCCCCTGCTTTGCTGGGAATTAACAGAGCGGGTCCCTTCTTCCTGGTCCTCCTGGCTGGACTTTGTGGCATAAATGAGTAACTCCTGACTCAGGGATTTAGGGGAGAAAATGAAAGCGAGCGCCGTTTGACACCAGTTTTCCCCTTCCCATGCCCCGAGCAGAGGAGAAAGGATGTTGCTTTGTTAGGTTGAGCTAAACAGGGAGCTGAGGACATGCAGGCATGAGTGTGAGCGCACCCAAAAGCAGGGTGGGTGTGAAGCTTTCTGTGGCTCCTGGGTCTGAATCTGGAGGTAGGTTACTTATCCTGACGCCGGGCTGATCCCTCCAGCTGCTTTCGCAGCATGTGCAGAAAAACACAGTGGAAATGGGCAGGCTCCCATGCGCTGGCCAGAACTGATCCCGCCGCATGTCCCAGCACTCCCCCAAAACCTGCTCTTACGCCACTGTGCTTCCGAAACCTTGCATTTCTCTTTTTTTTTTTTTTTTTTTTTTTTTTTTTTTTTTTGGTAAATAAAGCCTAATTTTAAAGGTATGAAGCTGATCCACAGGAGGAAGTGGGGGAAATAGCTCTCAGGAGTTGCATAGGATGCGCGGTGATTTTTTTGAACTATTATCCATGTCTAATTTCTATAATTTTGGTGTGGAAACCCCACCCACGGTGTGCTCGGATGTCCCAGTCTGTTGCTTTTTGCCAGCATAGGAAATGCTTGTGCAAGCGAACATGAGCAGGATGAAGGTGATGGTGCGAAGCCGAAGGAGCTGCCTCTGCTGGAATTCACTTTTGCTTCCAAAACCTGTCTGTGGAAATGCTTCTGCAACTGTGTTTACCGTGAGTTTTGCCAACGGAAGAGAAAAAGGCGGATTCTCTGCCAGGCAAAAGTGAACAAAAAACCTGATTTTTCACCAAATTTGTCAGAAATTCATTGGACGATGCTGTCACCCGACCCAGCCACATCCTGCAATTCGTTAATAAATTGCCCGCTTTGCACCGAGGATTAACATGGGAAATGGTGCAGGATCCTCCACGCCGGCCCTTCCTTCCCCTTGTTGGACACTTGGTACATTGCTGCCTTCACTCGTTACGGATTTGGTCTTGGAAATCAGTGGCTCCACAGCTCCAGGGGGTTTTATTTTTTGCAGAAAATTGGGAAAGTGGTTTTACGTCCACGAGAGGGCTGGGCATGGCTGGGGAGATGCTTCGTCGTGCTGCGCGACCAAGGGTAGCCCATCTGTTGCACGAGATTAAGTGTTTCGGACCCAGATGGTTAAAAGCTTAAATCAATCTTTGCAAAGATCCAAACGACCCATTTCGGGGACTTTCTGCTACTGGGACGCGGAGAGAAAATTTACAACCGGGGGGGAATCCCTCTGTCCTGGTGCCCATGCTGTGTTTCCAGCTGCTGCATCAACTGGACTCTCCGGCCGGAGCATGGGAGCATCGGAGAGGAGATGGGAGAGCAGCAACGGCTCACCGGTTCAGCCGCTGGTCAGACAAACCGGTTTAAACAGCACAGGGGGTAAGCTGAAACACACTGATGTCTCGCCAGGGTCCGGGTGCTTGGCACCCACCTGGGCTCATCCTCCAAAATGGGGAGAAGCAGTGAGGATTGAGGAAAAATGCAGGAGGAAGAGTGGTTCCCGGCGGAGCGGCAGAAGAAGCTGTACAAGCAGCCCTGAGCCCCATCCAGCCTCCCGGGGAGTAACTGCGTTCCTTCAAATTGAGCGATGAATAATTAGGTGAAGTAATTAAAGGTTTGACAGCAGCTCGGCAGCATTGCACCGGTGCTGCGGCTGTTACGTCCTTTTACCTGCAAGAGTCTCACCTTGAGGAATGACACGTGCTGCCAATAAGTGATGTTCCCGCAGGAAATAACATGTCCACAGAAGAGCCGAGAGTTTGCAGACCAACTCCTAAAATGCCCGAACTTCTTGTGTTTAAGCCCAAACACCCACTTCTTCTTCATGGCATTCGGATCACATAACCTGGTAGCTCGGCTGATGCAGGTGACCTCATGGAGGGGTGAAATGTGGGGTTTTTTGAGATCAAATGAATGTCAGGGTAGGTTTTTGAAAGCAAAGCGCCCGACAGCATGGCAGGTTCGCAGCAGCCTTTG
Organism: Harpia harpyja; assembly: GCF_026419915.1. Lineage (NCBI taxonomy): Eukaryota > Metazoa > Chordata > Aves > Accipitriformes > Accipitridae > Harpia > Harpia harpyja. The sequence continues at coordinate 23,736 of NW_026293186.1, forward strand.
TCTGTTGTGTGATCCAGTCCAGCTGGGGAACTGGAAGAACTGCACTATCCAGACATCAAAGCAGAGGAGATGTTGTGGAAGGCTGTGCTCCCTGGGTTGTTCCGACGACCCACGATGTCATCTGCACGCGAGTTAATTTTGATTTTTGCCGTAAACTGAAAATTCTTCCGCTCTCGGATTGTAAAGCAAACTATCTAAACTGCTGTGTTTCATAGAATCACAGAAGGTTTTGGGTTGATGGGACCTTCAAAGATTATCCAGTCCAACTCTCCTGTCATGGGCAGGGACATCTCCCACTAGATCAGGTTTCTCCAAGCCCCTTCCAACCTGACCTTGAACACTTCCAGGGATGGGGCATCCACAGTTTCTCTGGGCAACCTGCTCCAGTGTCTCACCACCCTCATAGTTTCAGGAGCAGTAATTAGGATCGTCCCTCCCTCGAACGCTGTTCCCTCTGGGAGGACTTTCTCATGTCGGCTCATGCTTGGGGCGCCTCTTCAAGGCTTTAGTTGGATCGCTCTGCTTTTTTTTTTTTTTTTTTTTAAGCTATTCTGATCCTATTAGATCACCTCTATCCGCGGGGAGTGAAGAGGTAATCCTCCTGGTAAAAGCAGTATTGGGTGTTAAGCTGGCACTACACCTAATCTTAAGTCAAAAACCAAAGAAAAGATGGGATGGTTTGTTTTACTTGCTTTCTTTTCAGCATTGAATCGGAAATGCCCGTGAAGCGAGCCCTCTCCCCCAGGCTCCGCCGTGGGTCCCCTCGGCTCTTCCCTCTGCTGCTGACCTGTTTTTCTTGCTCCCTGCCCGGCTGGGGGGCAGACCGTGACCTTGATCTGCCTTCATGACACAGTCAGCTTGTGGTTTGCACCCACAAGCCGCTTGTGACGATGGTGGGGAAGCAGTACCCATTGCGGTTAGCGCTCAGTCGGATGCTGCGGCTGGCACATCTTGGCCGCTGCCGGTATCTCCCCTGCGTCAGCGCTAGCGTTCAAGTGCGAGGCGTATAAAATGGTGCAGGCAGAATTAGGTCTGTTTGGGGTTCCTGAGCTGAAATGCTGATGGTTGTTTCTTTTTCTCCTAGGGGGAAACGTCGGTCGTCCAGCAACGGGGACCAGCAAGAACTGAAGCACTGCTGGTATATACAGGATGGGAACGATGAACTTCATCACCCCAGTGCCCTGCCTGGCTTGAGAACTTTCACCCCGCCTTCCACTGAGCTCCCAAGTCGCACCGGGTGCCGGAAACGCTAATCCTCTCGGGTGCCAGAAACGCTAATCCTCTCGGGTGCCAGAAACACTGATCCTCTCGGAAGCAGTTGACTGGGACAGGATGTGTGGACGATGATGATGGCAAGAAAGCAAGATGTTCGCATTCCCACCTATAACATTAGTGTGGTGGGATTGTCTGGAACGGAGAAGGAGAAGGGGCAGTGTGGCATTGGGAAATCCTGCCTTTGCAACCGGTTTGTACGGCCCAGCGCGGATGAGTTTCATTTGGACCACACTTCGGTTCTCAGCACCAGTGACTTTGGGGGAAGGGTGGTCAATAATGACCATTTCCTCTACTGGGGGGAAGTTGTGCGTTCCCTGGAGGACTGCGTCGAATGTAAAATGCATGTTGTGGAGCAGACGGAGTTTATCGACGACCAGACCTTTCAGCCTCACCGCAGCACGGCCCTGCAGCCCTATATCAAGAGGGCTGCTGCGACCAAACTGGCGTCGGCTGAAAAGCTCATGTACTTTTGCACTGATCAGCTTGGGCTGGAACAGGACTTTGAACAAAAACAGATGCCGGATGGAAAGCTGCTGGTGGATGGCTTTCTTCTCTGTGTTGATGTTAGCAGGGGTATGAACAGGAACTTTGATGATCAGCTCAAATTTGTTTCAAATCTTTACAATCAACTAGCGAAAACAAAAAAGCCCATCGTGGTGGTCCTGACAAAGTGTGATGAAGGCGTGGAGCGGTACATTAGGGATGCACATACTTTTGCCTTAAGCAAAAAGAACCTTCAGGTTGTGGAGACGTCGGCTAGATCCAATGTGAACATTGACTTGGCTTTCAGCACCTTAGTGCAGCTGATTGATAAAAGCCGGGGAAAGACTAAAATCATCCCCTACTTCGAAGCTTTGAAACAGCAAAGTCAACAGATAGCTGCTGCTAAAGACAAGTACGAGTGGCTGGTCAGCCGCATCGTCAAAAACCACAACGAGACGTGGTCGAACGTGAGCCGCAAGATGCAGTCCTCTCCAGAGTATCAGGATTACGTCTACCTGGAAGGAATGCAGAAAGCCAAAAAGCTGTTTCTGCAGCACATCCACCGCCTCAAGCAGGAGCACATAGAGTGCCGGCGGAAGATGTATCTCGCCATGCTTCCTCAAGCATTTGAAGCCCTCATCCCAGACCTGGACGAAATAGATCACCTGAGCTGCATAAAAGTGGAGAAGCTCTTGGAGACGAAGCCGGACTTTCTGAAATGGTTTATTGTCCTGGAAGAGACGCCCTGGGATGCCACGAGCCACGTCGACAACATGGAGAATGAGCGCATTCCCTTCGACCTGATGGAGACTCAGCCTGCCGAGCAGCTCTATGAAGCTCACTTAGAAAAGCTGAGGAATGAGAGGAAAAGGGCAGAAATGAGAAGAGCTTTCAAAGAAAACCTGGAGACTTCCCCTTTCATCACGCCCGGGAAGCCCTGGGAGGAAGCACGCAGTTTCATTATGAACGAGGATTTTTACATGTGGCTAGAGGAGTCTATTTATATGGATATCTACAGCAAGCACCAAAAACAGATTATAGAAAAGGCCAAGGAGGAGTTTCAGGAGCTGCTCTTGGAGTACTCGGAGCTGTTTTACGAACTGGAGCTTGACGCTAAACCCAGCAAGGAGAAAATGGGCGTCATTCAGGATGTCTTGGGCGAAGAGCAAAGGTTCAAAGCCCTGCAGAAGCTGCAGGCTGAGCGGGACGCCCTTATTTTGAAGCACATCCACTTTGTGTACCACCCGATGAAGGAAACGTGTCCAAGCTGCCTGGTTTGCATAGACTCTAAAATCGAGCACCTGATAAGCTCCCGCTTCATCAGGCCCTCCGAACGCAACCAGAAGAACTTGCTTTCGGACTCCAACATCGACAGGATCAATCTGGTGATCCTTGGCAAGGATGGTTTGGCGCGTGAGCTGGCCAATGAGATCCGGGCGCTCTGCACCAACGACGACAAGTACGTGATCGAAGGTAAGATGTATGAGCTGTCCCTGAGGCCAATCGAGGGCAACGTCCGGCTCCCTGTTAACTCTTTCCAGACGCCTACCTTTCAGCCTCATGGTTGTCTCTGCCTTTACAACTCGAAGGAGTCACTGTCCTATGTGGTGGAAAGCATCGAAAAGAGTAGAGAGTCGACCATTGGTAGGAGGGATAATCACTTGGTTCGCCTTCCTCTGACGCTCATCCTCGTTAACAAGAGGGGGGACACCAGTGGCGAGACGCTACATAGCTTGATACAGCAAGGCCAGCAGATCGCAAGCAAGCTGCAGTGTGTCTTTCTGGACCCCGCGTCTGCTGGCATCGGGTATGGCCGTAACATCAATGAGAAGCAGATCAGCCAGGTTTTGAAGGGACTGCTGGACTCAAAACGCAACTTAAACCTTGTCAGCTCGACCTCCAGCATCAAAGACCTGGCAGACGTCGACCTTCGGATCGTCATGTGCTTGATGTGTGGAGATCCGTTCAACGCGGATGACATCCTCTTACCCATCCTGCAGTCCCAGACCTACAGACCTTCGCAGTGTGGCAGCAGCAGCTCCGTCCTCCTCGAGTTATCCATCGGGCCACACAAGAGGCGCGTGGAGCTCTCCCTCCTTTCCTACCATTCCTCCTTTAGCATTAGGAAAAGCCGCCTCATCCACGGATACATTGTCTTTTACTCGGCGAAACGCAAGGCGTCCCTGGCCATGCTACGTGCCTTTCTCTGCGAGGTACAGGATATCATCCCCATACAGGTCGTGGCGCTTACGGACGGCTCCATAGACATCCTGGACAATGACTTGAGCAGAGAGCAGCTCACCGAGGGTGAGGAGATCGCCCAGGAGATTGATGGCAAGTTCACCACGATACCTTGTAGCCAGCCGCAGCATAAGCTGGAGATTTTCCACTCGTTTTTTAAAGACGTGGTGGAGAAAAAAAACATCATCGAAGCCACCCACATGTACGACAACGTGGCCGAAGCCTGCAGCACGACAGAGGAGGTGTTCAACTCGCCTCGAGCGGGCTCCCCTCTTTGCAACTCCAACCTGCAGGACTCTGAGGAGGACATCGAGCCCCCCACCTACAGCCCCTTCAGAGAGGACACATCCATGCCCGCCCTGCCCAAAGACCACTCGAAGCTTTCCATGGAGCTGGAGGGGAACGATGGCTTGTCTTTCATTTCCGTCATGAGCACTTTTGAAAGCAAGCTGAACAACAAAGTACCTCCTCCAGTGAAACCAAAGCCCCCTGTGCATTTTGACATTACAAAGGGGGACCTGTCATATTTGGAGCAGGGGCATCGGGACGGGCAGAGGAAGTCTGTGTCTTCTAGTAGCTGGTTGCCCACAGACTGCTTCGATCCTTCTGATTATGCTGAGCCGATGGACGCTGTGGTCAAACCCAGAAATGAAGAGGAGAACATCTACTCCGTGCCTCACGACAGCACCCAGGGCAAGATTATCACCATCCGAAATATTAACAAAACCCAATCAAATGGCAGTGGCAACGGCTCGGACAGTGAGATGGACACCAGCTCCCTGGAGCGGGGCTGCAAGGTATCGGTTGTTAGCAAGCCCGTGCTGTATCGGACGCGCTGCACGAGGCTGGGCAGGTTTGCTAGCTACCGAACCAGCTTCAGCGTTGGGAGCGATGATGAGCTGGGACCCATTCGAAAGAAAGAGGAAGACCAGACTTCCCAAGGGTATAAAGGTGATAATGCCGTTATCCCCTATGAAACGGCCGACGGGGAAGATCCGAGGAGGAGGAACATCCTGCGCAGCTTGAGAAGGACGACGAAGGTAGGCTGGTGCTTTCTGCCCTTCGATCATGGGATTCGCGGGGTAGAGGTCGGGATGTACCGCCAGGCGTAAAGCCTGAACGAGGGCGGGAGCCCCTGCTGTCACGTTCATGGCGTGTTTTTCATGTATTTACTGATTGATTGATTGAGTAGGGTGAGCACAGATTCTCTTTATTTTATTTTTTTATTGTGCGTTAACTCACTGCTGGGTGGCCTGCGTGAACTTGCAGTCCTATGCCAAAATCAGCTCCGTCGTTTCCACCGTGGGTGTTCAGCTCTGACAACTTTACCCTCGCGACACACTTCTGAGAAAGTTTGTTCCGTGCTCAGAAGTTAGGAGTTTCAAGGTACAATTAACCGAAACATGGGTGCTTTGAAAGGTGGCCTCCATCTGCCTTGTAAATTCTCTTTAACATGGATGAACGGAGTAAAGTCACTATTATTGGCATAGAGTCGTTTAAAGAAATGGGGCGAAGCTAGATGTGTCCGAACAGAGAAGATGCTGGTAAGTTGAGGACACGTCTAAGTTGTTGTCTGTTGCTACTCTTGGGTGGCTCTTCTCAAGGCTCTTCTCTAGATGTACTGTGCTGCTGCAGCTCTACAAAACCAGCCTTAAATCCACCTGGATTTGCTGCCGCTCTTCAGCACAATGGTGGATCTGCTCTTTAGAGAGTGAAACTGGTTTTGGACGAGCCCGCTGGTTCGCGGTGCTGTGTGGTTGAGTAGGCTTTGGAATTCTTGGCCAACAGTTGGCATGTCGATGGCCAACAGTTGGCCGTCAAAGCCACACAGCCCTAAGCATGATGTGGTAGTGTTGGGCATGTGGTGGGCATCCTGCCCACCCCAAGACATGGTGGACATCTTGGCTCCAGCACGTGGATGCAGATGGAGAAGCCAAGTCATGCTTGCGTGGTCCATGGGAACGAAAATGCCTGGCGCTGTGGTGGGATGGAAGCACGCACACACACACACACACACATATATATATGTACAACATACAGAAACATGCAATACAGATGTTATATCTGTACAGATATATCACAAACGTGGCATATACAGAGGCACTCGTGTCATGCCAACAGACATATACATGCACACACGTTGAATATACACACACGTTACACATGTTAAATATACATACACACAGACATCACACACGGAGGTCATATACATATGCATGTTACACACATGCACACACATACATACACTATATACATATATAGATGCACATTATATGCATGCACACTATGAACAGACACTTATACACACATATATACATACATGCTTTATGTACACACGCATATATACATACAGACTTATGTACGCACATATAAATATGTGCACACATATACACACAACGCACCATTATATACATACGCATATGCATATTATATACACATGTATCTTATACATAAATGTTATGTACATGCACACACATATAGACACGTTATATATACATATACATACATGCTATACACATGTACATACGCATACAGACACTATATATACACACATGTGCAGGCACACGATATATGCACAGATACACGTGTGCACCCATGTTGTTACGTACACATCTATACAGGCACGTACACTATATACACACAGACGTTACGATGTGGGTGTATATACGTGTGCGAGGAAGAGGGGAGGCAGGAGGAGGAAGGGAAGCGGGGGCTGCACTGCCCCCAACCTGGCAGAGGGAGCAGCAGCAGCCGCCGCTGGATGTCCTGCTCGGAGCCGCCTGCTGCTGCAAAACCAATCATGGTAATTGAGGCATTATTAATTTCCACTGGAAACAAAGGGAGAGCCACCCACAACGATCTGCCAAGCAGGAAGGAGCAAAACGAAATCCTCCTCTCCTCGGTGGGGAGGATGGGGCTGGTGCAACGCCCTCGGCCTCCGGGAACGATCCTGCTCCCTGCTCCGTCATACCGAGAGCTTTCTCAGTTTCCCTTCTGTGTCCAACTGCCGAAGCATCGTTTTCTGCTCGCTGCATTAAAAAAAGCTCCGTCCAGACGCTCCCACTTGTCGGGGGGTGCTCGGGAATCGGGGAGAGCCGGTTGCTCTCATCCAAAAAAGGTGTTTCGAGGCTCCCCAAAAAAAGGGTGTTTTGAGTCTCCCCGAAATACCCACAGAGGCAGAAACTTCCCTTACGGGCAATGGATATGCTCCCTCCCATGGCGTGGGACACGCTAAGAGGAGAATGGGCTGTGCTCTTCTGCAAGGGGAAGAGGCTTTGCTGATGGGACCCGGGTTTCCAGCTGGCAGGTTTGGGTTTATAACTGGCTTGTTTGGGTTTCTAGCCAGCGGTTTTGGGCTTTGGTCCTGTGCTGTATTCTAGCACGTCCCCTTTTCCAAGGGGAAGCCAAGGGATGTGACCAAGCAGTGGATGCTGCTGCTAATAGTGGTGCTTAGCGTTTTAATTGCTCCCCCTTAATTCTGGGGATTTATTTTTAAGTCACAGTTTCATCATCATTTTACTGATGGGAACGGTGTGCAGTGGCAGGTACCACCTTGCCCAGGCTGGAGGAGCGTTTGGGTTTCCACCTTTGCTTTGGTGACATGTTGCAGGGTTTATTTTGCTCTTTCCTTGAAGTTTAGTAGCAAAATTCTGATTGTAGAATGGTTTGGGTTGGAAGGGACCTTCAAGGACCATCCAGTCCAACCCCCTGCCATGGACAGGGATATCTCCCACTAGATCAGGTTGCTCTGAGCCCTGTCCAACCTGACCTCAAGCACTTCCCACAATGGGGCATCCACAGCTGCTCTGGGCAACCTGCTCCGGTGTCTCGCCACCCTTATTGCAAAGAATTTCTTCCTCATGTCCAACCTAACCCTCCCCTCTGTCAGTTTAAAGCTGTCACCCCTTGTCCTGTCACTGCAGACCCTGGTAAAAGTCTCTCTCCATCTTATAAGCACCTTTATATATCGAAAGGCTGCCAGAAGGTCTCTCTCTAGTATGTCCATGTCTCTCCTGTACTGGGGAGCCCAGTGCTGGACCCAGCACTCCAGGTGGGTTCTCACCAGTGCTGAGCAGAGAAGGATCACCTCCTTCCAGCTGCTGGCAACGCTTTGTCTAATGCAGCCCAAGACACCGTTGACTGCCGTTGTGGCACCTTGCTGGCTCGTGGTCAACTTGGTGTCCACCAAACCCCCCCCCCCCCCCCCAAGTCCTTCTCTGCTGAGCTGCTTTCCAGCTGGGTAGCCCCCAGCATGTCCTGGTGCCTGGGGTTGTTCCTCCTCCCCAGGGGCAAGACTTTGTGCTTCTCCTTGTTGAACTTCATGAGGTTCCCATCAGCCCATTTCTCCAACCTGTTGAGGTCCCTCTGGACGGCAGCATGACCCTCTGGGCTATCAGCCGCTCCTCCCACTTCGGTGTCATCAGCGAACGTGCTGAGGGTACATCTGCCCCATCATCCAGATCATTAATGAAGATGTTAGACAGGACTGGACCCCAGATTGACCCCTGGGGTACTCTGCTGGGCACTGGCCTCCAACTAGACTTTGCTCCATTGATCACCACCCCTTGGGCCTGGCCGTTCAGCCGGTCTTCAACCCACCTCACCCTCTGTTCATCAACAGCTTCTCCAGGAGAATCCAGTGGTGATGGTATCAAAGGTCCTACCGAAGCCCAGGTGGACACTCCACCGCTCTCCCCTCGTCGACCAGACCAGCCACTTCATCCTAGAAGTTCACCAAGTTGGGTGAACTTCCCCTTGGTGAAGTCCCATTGGCTTCTCCTATTTTTTGGTCTTTCCCTTCTGCACCCAGAGAGGTTTTTTCAGCTAAAGACTGACAAAAATGCCTATTTTGATGAAAACAGTGCTGCTGTTTATTTTTCACCTAAGGTGTGACATCCAGGAGGCTCCACCTTAGACGTTGGCGAGCAACAACATTTGGGATGAAATCCGTCAGCTTTGCAAAGCCTTCGGTCAGGTTTAATGTCCCGTAGCGGGGAAGGGAGTGTTGGGAGAAGTGGCTGCCCTGTCCGTAACCACCGCCCCCGCCTCTCTCTTGAATAAATACATTACGATGATAATCATTCACTTTAGTAAATAATAATAGTGGCCTGCTTGAATAAGTGTCTTATAATAATAATATTAAATGCGTCGGCATAAATAATGATGCGTCAATAAATAATAATGCGTTGGTATAAATAACAGTTCATTGGAATAAATAGTAATGCATTGGGATAAATAATAATAATTCATTGGAATGAATAATAATGCTTTGGAATAGATAATAAATTGCTTGAATAAATAGCAATCCACTGAAATCGGCACATTATCTGGGTCTTGCGGCTGTCAGTGAGGATGCTGCAGATGCGGGAGCACCTCCGGGAGGGTATTTTCCCCCCCTGGCTCCTGCTGGATCTGGCCCAGCTGGGAATTCAGCCTGGCAAAGCCGGTCGCTGTGTTTTAGGCTTTATCCACAGCTGTGCTTGGCATGGTTTGGTCAGCCAAGGAGCAGCGGGAGTTTGTTGGGGCTGTGGCTTTCCCCATTGGATCGCCTTGTGCCGCTCCTGCCAAAATAACTGGATTTTGGCTGCTGATACCCTTCGCCGTGTAAAAATTTTAAGAGCAGCCTCCGCATCCTTCCTATCTTGGTGGTAACAGGTCGACTTGCAGATTTAAGTGTCTAAATAAACAGGCGTTGTAGAGAAATTCCATGCGGGGACGGACGACAGCACACCAATATGATGATCAAAGTCGCCGGTTTATTGAGCATAGCAGATCATTCTTATACAATTCTCTAAGTTCCTCAAAAGCTCTGATTGGTTGCTGCGTGCAAGCATACAGTGTCCACGCGCATAAACATAAAACATAATTGGTTATACTAACTCTGTACATGTGCATAAACATAAGGCATAATTGGTCACACCACTCTGTACACGCGCATAAACATAAGGCATAATTGGTTATATCAATCAAAATATGCGAAACTTGTCTCAATCTAATTGGTCAAGATAAACTGCCGAATTGAGGTTGTTTGTGCCAAGTTCCCTTTATCATGGAATGTGCACCTGTGTTCTTCTAATTGGCATCTTTCTTTTTTTGTCTTCTTGTTTACCCTGTTCAAGGCCTTCTAAAGGCGTCTGGAATGCTCTCGTGTACTCTACTTTCAGACCCAGTCACTAAGTTCCATATAACTGACTCCTACAGGGCGTATTTGGGGTATTTGCCTCAACTCTGCTCTTCTCTCTCCCGCAGAAGCCAAAGCCCAAACCTCGGCCGTCCATCACGAAGACAACGTGGGAAAGCAACTATTTTGGGGTGCCTTTGACCAACGTAGTGACTCTGGAGAAACCCATCCCCATCTTTATCGAGAGATGCATCGAGTACATCGAAGCAACAGGTAAGAGCAACTGGCTGCGGAGCTTTCTGCCCAGGAGGAAAGGTCTCTTGTTGCAAGCTGCAATGGCAGCACACGGGGAGGTTTCTTCTTCATCGCAAGCTTGGGTCACCATGGTTTTTTTCTGAGAAGGTGTAAAACTCTTCCCCGGATCCTTTTTTATTACCTGGGGAAATGAGCGTGCCTGGAGAACCACTGGCCTCGGACATCTGCTGTTCCCATCCCGGCCTCAGAGGCGAAGGGCTGAAATAACTCCAGCTGCCTTCAGGTGGGACCTTTTTTTGGGGCGTCCACCTTGCACCTTTCCCTCTAAGCAGTTGATGTTGATGGGTATGGCCTCTGGTAGCCCTAATTAACACCAAAATAAGCTCTAGGCTTTTTTTCCGACGGCTTTTTCCCCCCGTCAGGCTCTTGCTCCAGGAAGCTGTAATGGGGAGATTGGGCGGCGGGTGCTTCCCCTTTCTCTGGCATATTTTTTTTTTTTTTGCTGATGGCAAAGCGTGAGCTGACACCGCTGCCGCATCTGAGAAAAAACAGTCGGTGCTGCTTCACCCCCTGGTCTCCCATCTGGAAAATCCAGGCAGTGTTTTCTCTTCAGGGAGACCAGGTTTTGGGTTTTTTTACCCCCTCTGTACACCAAAAAAAAAAAAGAACATTATTTGAGCGAAGATGCCTTTCGCGGAAGAGACATCAGTGTCATCGCAGTGTGCTGTAATTTGAATTAATTGTTAACACTTTAAATGAGCACAAAGCGACTCCAGGAGTTTAACGCTACTCTGGGGATAAATCACCTAAAATCGAGGTTGAGGTTTGGAGGAGCCGTGTAAAAAAAATAGAATGGGGGGTAAAAAGATAAATCAGGGGTGAGAAATTCTGCGTGGAGCTGCGGGTAGGTTGGTTCAACTTTGACATTAACTTGCTGTACCTCCTAATTTTTGAACTAAAAAAGAGATCTCTACGGGGTTGTCGTGGTTTCAGCCCAGCCGGTAACAAAGGACCACGCAGCCGCTCACTCACTCCTCCCGCCCCCCCGGCCCCGGTGGGATGGGGAGGAGAATCAGAAAGGAGAAAAGAAAAAAAAAAACCCCAGAACCTTGTAGATTGAGATAAGGACAATTTACTGGACAACACAAAAAAAGAAGTTACAACAACAACAACGGTACTAATAAAAGAATATACAAAACGAGTGATGCACAGTGCAACTGCTCACCACCCGGAACCCGATGCTCCGCCACTTCCCCCACCGAAAGCCAAGCGAGAGAGCTCCCCTCCCAGCCCGCTCCCCATTTATATACTGAGCATGATGTCACATGGTATAGAATAGATCCTTGGCTAGTTCAGCTCAGCTGTCCTGGCTGTGCCCCCTCCCAGGTTCCTGTGAAAATTAACTCTATCCCAGCTGAACCCAGGACAGGGGTGCTGGGTTTAAAAGATTAAAAATAATAAATAGGGAAATTCCTCCCCATTGGGACGAGATCACAGGCTGGGTTTAAACTAGGATTTCCTGGAGGAGCAGGATTTCATGGAGGGGTAGGGATTTGGGGTATCATCGCTTCCAGGCTCTGGGGAGCAAATGAGATGTATGGATTTTAATGCCTATAAACAAGGGTTTATAGGGGGTTTGTCCCTAAAGCCCCCCACCCCGTTTGCTCATGCCCCCCTTGTACTGATACCTGCTCTTTTTTCCTTGCCAGGGCTGAGCACCGAAGGCATCTATCGCGTGAGCGGGAAACAAGTCGGAGATGGAGAGCCTGCAGCGGCAGTTTGACCAGGGTAACCTCTGCCACCGAGATTCCTCCTTTCTCACCCCAAAACTCGAGGGACGCCTGCGCCCAACGTGCCTGCGTCCCCTCCACCACTGCCAAAGTGGTTTTAGGATGAAAACATGTTTGGGCACACTTAACCCCTGTCGTTCTCATAACCTGGACAAGGCTGACGTGTCTGCCGTGGCCGCACTGCCCTGTGCCGTCCCAATGAGTGACGCTGGGCACCGAGACTCTCCGGTCCCCGCATTTTTCTGGATGTTTTATCCGTTTTCATGCCCCTCCTGCTGCTGGCTCACCTGCTGGGCGTCGGGGTTCGGTTCCTCTGTGAAATGGAGATTGGGGTCGGTGGCTGGAGGTGATTTTCTGCTGGCAGCAATGCCGAGCTGCTTCGGAGCGAACCCCCCCATCAGCTTCCTGCACCCCCAAAGCGCTTCAGGGTGCGACCACAAACCTGGGGGTGTAACCCCAAGACTCTCCCTTTGCAGATCATGGGCTGGACCTGGCCGAGAAGGATTTCACCGTCAACACCGTGGCTGGTGCCATGAAGAGTTTCTTCTCCGAGCTGCCCGAGCCCCTGGTCCCCTACACCATGCAGGTTGAGCTGGTGGAAGCCCACAGTGAGTACGCCCGGGGGGGTCCTGACCCTCCTGCCCCAGCCCGGCCCGTCTCCTTATTAATTTATACCGTACCAGCTCATTTGCGGGCAAGTCTTGTTAATTCATACCATAAAAGTCCATTTGCGGGCACGTCTCCTTATTAATTAACATCCTCCAAGCCTGTTTCTGGCTGGAGATGCTCTGCCCCAGCATCGCCACTCGGCGCCGTCCTGCGCCCATGAGCAGCGTGGGTTTTTGCCAGGTTTATTTTCAGGAAAGACTGATGATCTGCTTAAGCTGGTGGCCCAAAAATCCCCCTGCAAAGAGGAGGGATCCCGCAGCGGGATGCTGCTACGACCGGCTGCAATGCCTGGTGAGTGTTTCTCTGCCGTGGCAGCTACCCGACTCCACTTTTCCTCCTGGCAGAAATCAATGACCGGGAGCAGAAGCTCCACGCACTGAAGGAAGTGCTGAGGAAGTTTCCCAAGGAGAACTACGAGGTCTTCAAATACGTCATCAGGCACTTGAACAAGTACGTATCGGGGTTCCCGAGATGCGGGGAAGAGCACCCCAAAACCCCCCCCCCCGCAATGCCGGGACTGGGGCTCACCTCTGCAGCCGGATGGCGTCGAGGCAATCGGGGGGGGGGTCCCTGCTGGCACCTCACCGGCATCGTCTTGTCCCCTCTCTCCCCACTGCAGGGTCAGCCACAACCATCGGGTGAACCTGATGACCAGCGAGAACCTCTCCATCTGCTTCTGGCCCACCCTGATGAGACCTGACTTCAGCACGATGGACGCCCTGACGGCCACCCGCACCTACCAGACAATCATCGAACTCTTCATACAGCAGTGCCCCTTCTTTTTCTACAACCGGCCCATCCTTGAGCCCCCCAGCGCCGCTCCCGGTTCTCCATCCGCCGCCCCCCCTGGTGCCCCTTTCCTCCCTGCAACGCTGGGTACGGCTCAGCCCTCGCCTCCCCAGACCCCGCCACCGTCGCCACAGTCGCCCATCCAGCCGCTCCTCCCGGCCCAGCTCCACGCAGAGCAGCACACGCTGTGAGCTGTTGCCAGGAAAAAAAAAAAAAAAACAACAAAAAACAAAAAAACAACAACAAAAACCAACCAGAAAAAAAACCCTACAAGAATCTTGGTCTGGTCTGGGGCGCCTGGCGGAGACAGGGAAGTGAACGCTGGGCTTGGGCTCGCCCTCTCCTGCCCCGACGCAGACTTGGGCACGGCGGGAGCATGCTGGGTCATCCGGACTTGGGGCCCAAGGAGGATTTTTCCCCACCTTTCGGTTTGGGTAGGGGGTTGAGGAGCAGATCCGGCACTGGCGGGACAGTGGGGCTGAGCCGGCAGACCCATGTGTCAGGGCGCTCGGCAGATCGGATGCTTCTCTGGCTGCCTCTGGACTTTTTGGCTCGGTCCCCGGCACCAGCAGACCCCCTCGCATCCCACAGGACGCAGCCAGTGGCTCACCTGGCACTGTCTGAAGCTCATCCTACGTGGCCCAAGGCTCGTCTGGCACATCCCAGCTCACCCAGCATGGCCCAGGGCTTGTCCGACGTGCTGCAGTGCAGCCCAAGGCCTGTCCGGTGTGGGCTGATGCTCATCCAATGGGACCTGAGGTTCATCCAGTGTGGTCTGGCATAGCCCCAGGCTTGTTCAATGCAGCCCAAGGCTCATCTGACGTGGTCCAGCGTGGCCTGAGGGTCATCTGACATGTCCCAAGGCTCACCCAACGCATCCCAAGACTCATCTGAGATGACCCGAGGCTCATCCAATGTCACCCAGCACATCCCAGGAGTCATCTGATGAATCCCCCACCCCGCTTTCCGCCTGCCCCCAAAAAGCCTTCGTGGGTGCCCAGTGTTGCCTTTTGGCTGGGACCACCCCCCCCCCCGTTTCCGCCCCTCTCCAGGGATTTTGGCATTAAGCACTTACTGGAGGGGAGAGGGTTGGGCCCGCTGCCCCCACCCCCCCCAACCCCGTTTTTGGCTGGATTTGGGGTTTTTCCTCTAGAAAAGCCAGTGCCAATTTTGAAGTTGGGTTCAACGGCTTTCAGTTTGGGGAAGGAAAGCTGGAATTTGGCTGCGGCAAGGACGGCTTGGTCCCCTTTGGGGTGGGGATTGGGTGCCCTGGGGGATTGGGGGGGTGCCCAGATGCCTGGGTCCCCCTGGGATGGGGGGGGGGGTGGGCTTGGACACCCGGATCCCACAGGAAAGGGGGTTTGGACCCCTGGGGGATGGGGATACCTGGATGCCTGGGTCCTTCCCCTGCTCCCAGTACCAGGGTGGTTTTAAACTGGATTTTCATGGTACCACTGGGAGAGCATGGGGAAGGCTCCCACCACCCCTCCTGGGTCTCTTCGCACTTTAAGACACCCCCAAACCTCACCCCCCCACACACCACTGGTGATGAAAACAGCCCAAACCCACCAAAAACACACACCCCCCCCAACCACCCCTGGGGGGGGACACATGGACTCCTCTGGCCCATGGAAACCCTCAAAAAGGGCTTTTTTTTCCCCAATTTCTCCAGTCTTGTGCTTTAAAACAAAAGTGTTGGTGTAAATAGCTGCCGGCTTTTTTTTTTTTCCTCTTTTTTTTAATAAAACTGGCCAAAAAACCCCCTGAAAAGAAGAAAAAAAAACCCCAAAAAGTATGAAAAAAGAAACAAACAAACAAAAAAACCCCACTTACCACCACAGGGAAGGTTTTTTTTGCTGTTAAAAATTGGGGGTTTTGGTGCCTTTTGGCATGGCCAGAGGGGGCCTTTGGGGGTGTTGGCGGGGGGGGCATGCTGGCAAAGGGCTGAGGGAAAAAAGGCAAAATTGGGCAAAATTCAAACTGGAAGACAGAGGCATCGCTGCTTCTTCCCCTCCCCCCCCCCAAAATGGGGGGCAAAACACTACGTTTTAATCATTTCCCCCCCCCCCACCGCCGCATCTTCCTTGTCATCCTCCTCATCCCGGTGCAGTTTTGGGACAGAACTCCTGATTTGGGGGATTTAGGTTTTTTCCCGTTAGGTTGAACCTCCCCCTTTTTTTGGGGAGGGGGTAACCCCATCACACGATAGGAACATCGTATCGGAAAAAAGTCATTTTTAAAGCAGGATGTAAATTATTTAAATAATAAAAAAATCTGGTGGGTGGGGTTCCCCCCTGCTGTAAATTAAAAAACAAACAAACAAAAAAAACCCCAAAATCAAAATTCATCTTTTAAGTGAGTCCTCCACCAAAAAAAAAAGATAATAAATTGAATTTTTGGGTCTTTTTGGGAGGGTTTTCCGCCAGCGAAGGGGTCAGCAGGAGTGACATCGGCGCTAATGGTTCGTTCTTTGTATTTTTAGGGTCTAACAAACCTCCCACCCTGTAGTTTTTGGTGATAGAGGTTGCCTTTTTCCGCTTCTTTTAAAGACGTTTTTAACAATTTGTGACATTTTCCAGGGCCGATGCGATTAGTGCATGAAAAATAAAAATTAAAAAAAATGTTTAATGCTCGGGGGGGTCCGGCTGGGCCCTTTTCCTGCTGAATCGAAAGAGAGAAAAAAAAGAAGACAAGAAAAAAAAGAAATAAGAATAATTTTGGAGTCACTGCAGTGGTTTTGGGGGGGGGGGGGGTTGTAAACTGGGAAGGAGTTGTAAACTGGGAACAGGGAACCAGTGGTGAACTGGGAATGAGCAGCAGCAAACTGGGAATGGGCAGTGAACTGGGCACTGTGAACTGGGAACCAGTTGCAAAGCGGGGAAAACAGTCGCAAACTGGGCTTGGTGGACTGGGAACCAGTTGGAAACTGGAAACAGGTAACAAACTGGGAACTGGGCATTGCAAACTGGGTTTTTGCACCCTGGGAACAGGCAGCAAACTGGGAACCAGTTGCAAACTGAGCTTTGCAAAGTGGGGAAACCCAAGTTTCAGGTTAATCAGCACAAATTTGGGCAAATTGGCTGCAAACTGGTTTTTTTCTTCCCTCTTCCTGCAAATGAATTGGTGACAAATTGGGGCTTTTTCCACATTTTTATTTCCCAGCCCGTCTCCTCCACCCCGTTGCCCAGCGCTGACCGCGGGGGCTGCAGAAACCGAGGCCAAAAACGCCCGTTTCTGGCACGGCACCCAAATAAACACTAATTTTTTAGTAAAACCCCCAGAGCAGAGCCACGCAGAGGTGAGTTTTGCTCAAAAACCCCATTTTTCGCAGCAGGAATGAGCATGCAAACACGGTGGGTGCAGCAAACGCCGGATGCAGACCCCCCCCACCCCCCCGCGCTGGGGGTGAGTGAATAAATATAAAGCAGCCAAAACTGGGGGGTTTTGCACAAAAACAGCACCTGGGGGGGGCTTTAATTGGATTTTAATCCAACCCCCCCGGGTGTTTTTGATCCCCCTGGGGGGGGGTTAATCTTCCCAGGGGCAGTTTTAATCCTCCTGGGTGGGGTGTTAATCCTCCCGGGAGGGATTAATCCTCCTGGGGTGGAGATTTAATAATTTAATCCTCTTGGGGAGAGAGGCTTAATCCTCCCAAGGGGCTTTTAATCCTCCTGGGGTGGGGTTTAATCCCCACTGGTGGGGGTGTTAATCCCCCCTGGGGTGGGTTTAATCCTCCCTAGTGTAGATTTAACCCCCCTGTGTTGGTTTTTACCCCCCCCCCAAGGCAGTTTCCAATCCCCCAGGGGGTATTTTCCCACCCCATCACTGAGGGGGGATCCCTGTTATCATCTCTCTCTACCCCCCCCACCCAGGGGTCACTTTTTGGGGGGGCTCCTCAGGGATGATCTCCACCTCTAAACGCCCGATGTAGAGGGAGAGGGCACAGAGCCAGAGCAGGGCCAGCAGCGTGGCAGCGGCATTGGTGGGCGCCGGCAGCATCATGGGCCGCCGCAGCAGCACCAGGTTCACCAGGTAGGAGCCCACCCCGTAGGAAACGCACAGGCCCCCCAAGATGAAAAAGCCTAAAAAAAAATGAGAAATAAGCCCAAAAAAGAGCTGGGTTAGAATATTTAAGGGGTTCCTTCCCCTCCCAGAGTGGGGTGGGTTTTATTGTAATGACAAATGGGTAAAATGCAGCAAAATTTAGCAAAATGGAGGGACACAGTCCCTAAAATTGAGGAAATGGCCCCAAAATGGGCACCCGGGGGGGGGGGGGAGGAGGGGTGACTGGGGTTTGGGGGATTTTGGTTGGTTTGGGGGGGGGGGGGTCAGTCTGGGGATGGCGGGGGGAGTTGTCAGGGTGGGCATCCCCAAGAGGAAATGGGTGTCCCCTGGGTGGGTGGGTGAGTGAGTGTCCTGGGGGTGGCTGTGGCCCCTGGGTGGGTGCCCCCAGGGGGAGGTGGGTGTCTCGGGGGGGGGGGGGGGTGGTGGGCATCCTCGGGGTGGGTGTCTCCACGGGGGTAGATAGGTGTCCCTGGGGGTTGGGGTGTCCCTAGGGTGAGTGTCCCATGGGTGGGTGGGGGTGTCCCCAGATGGGTGCCCCCCCCATACCATCCCCACCATAGGCAGCATCATGGCCGGTGTCGCTCTGGACATAGGAGATGATGCCGATGCCGGTGGCCAGGAGCCCATTACAGAACCAGGAGAGGAGACCTGGGGGGGTGTGGGGTGTGTGTCAGCGGGGGCAGGGTGAGGGGATGCCCCCTGGGCCCACCTGCCCCGCCCCCAGCCCCCTTCACCCCCTCGAGCCCCGCCCCCAGCTGCCTCTCGCCTCGGCTCCGCCCCCTGGCGCATTCCCGCCGGCCCCGACCCCGCCCCTTACCGCCCTCCAGCGCCTTCCGCAGCAGCCAAGCGTCCGCCCGTTCCAGGTCGGAGGCGGCGGCGGGGCCCGGCCCAGGCTGTATCGAGGCCGCCCCGCCGCCCCCCACAGCCTCCGGAGCGGCCGCCCGCCCCACGTCGCCCCACCTGCCCATGGCAGCCCCGCCACGTTCCCCCCCCTTTCCACCCCGGCGCCGCCGCCGAACGGCCGTTGGTCGCCCTTGCCGCCGCTCACTGCGGGTTACCGCGCCTATTGGCGGAGACGCGCGTTCGTCGACGCAGTCCCACCCCGCACGAGGAATGATACGCGGCGATAGGCCGGTGCGCTACGTCCCGCCCTCTCTCGAGCGGAAGAAACGTTCCTATTGGCTACGCGCGAGGTATGTCGGGAAGAGCCAGGCCCCTTCTCTCACGCTCGACCCCGAAAACCCCCAAATTCACCCCAAAACCCTCCCCCCCCCCCCAAATGACCAAAACACCGTCTTCCACCTTAAAACGCCACTTTATGAGGCGGGGCCGCCCCGCCGGTGCCCCGCGGGGGGGGAGGAGGGGCAGCACTGGCGGCGGCTCTGGGAGAGAGAAAATAGCGGTTCGTTACCGGGGGGGGGTTGTTATTGTAGGGTCGCCCCCCCACCCCGGCCCCACTTACCCGCCCATTGGCCACTCCTTCCGGCACCGCCTCCTCCTCCTCAACTCGCCCGCCCATTGGCTGCAGCACACCGCACGCCACGCCCTCTCCCCACCTTCTAGCAGGGAGAGGGCGTGGCTGGCGCGGGGAGCCTCGCCCCCCGCCAGAAGGGGGACGGGGGGAGGGGGGGAATTTTGGGGTGAAACCAGCACTGGGATGCGCTTGGGGGGGAAGGGGACAGAGCGGGGGGGGCACCCCAAAACAAGGGAAAAACACAGCGATTTGAGGCTGTGGTTTCCCCCAGTGGGCCCCCCCCCCCCCGGTGTCCCCTCACAGCTCATCCTCGAGGCCGTCCTCCTCCTCAGGGAAGTCCCCGGGGGTGACGCTCTGGGGTTTGACAAAGGCGCCGTACTTGGGCTGGCACTCGAAATAACGGCGACTGCCCACACTGCGGGGAGGGGGGCAAACACCAAAGCTTTGGGGGACCCCATCCTAAAAGAAGGGGACACCTCGGGGACATTTTGGGGACCTTACCTGCCATCATGCTTGCCCAGCGGCTCATCATAGCGGACACCCACCCAGTAGCCTGGCTTGAAGTGGGTTTGGCCTGTGGGGAGAAATGGGGGTCAGTCTTTTGGGGGGGGGGGGATTGGGGACAACACTGGGGACATCTGGGGACAGTTTGGGGACACATACCCACAAACATGATGGTGGCAAGTTTGGAGGGTTGTCCCAGTAGCCGGACTTGGCAACGGGCACCAAGGGGGAGGGCAGCCGCCAGCACTGCTTCCTGGGCCCGGCGCCGTGTCCCCTCAGCGTCGTAATGTCCCCAACACTGCTGGCGCAGGAAGGACCAAAGGGACTCTGCGGGGACACGGGGGACATCAGCGTGGGTACAGTACCGCAGGGGTGGGGGATGGCAAACAGCAACCCCCCCACCCCAGTGAGTAGCAGAGGTGACTGACAGAGGTTGGTGACAGGACAGGACGTCTTGGGTGGGGGTGGGGGGATGACATGGCAGGGGTGGTGGCAGTGTCACCACAGGGGACAGGGGATTGTCACCTCATCTGGGGGGAAAGTGACACAGTGGGGACAGGGAGACTGTCACTGGGGGGGATGGGACGGTGACACAGTGACACAGCGGGCATGGAATGAGTGCCACCACGTGGGACATGGAATGGGGACATCCCCTTGGGGCCGGGGACATCCCCGGGGAGGGGGGAGGTGGCCCACCGGGGGACACTGGTGTCACCTGGCTGCTTTTTGTAGTCGCGCTCAGTGATCTTGTACTTCTCCACCTGCAAGACGTCCTCATACTCCCCCATGCGTGCCCCGCTCTGGTCGATCACCTGCAGCACCTCGTTACTGCAAGGGGGGGGGGGGCACCCCCACCCCAGGGGGTTATTGTGGGGTCTCCCCCGAGGTGGGGGGGAACCCATTTTGGGGTGAAAAAGGGGGAAAAAGGGGTATGCTAGCACCAGCAGGGATACAGGGCCTGGTTGGGGGGGGGGGAGGGGGTGCGCCACAACTAGTGGGACTTTGTGGTGAGAAGTAGGGAAACGGGGTGCAACAGGGCAGTTTCAGGGGTAATTTTGGGGTGAGAACTAGGGAAAAAAGGGGGGGGGGCAGGACCCACGTGCACGCGGCAGCCATCGGCCACGGGGTAGGAGCCCAGCAGGGCCTCGTCACAGTCCAGGCGTCCCAGCAGCTCCTCCTCAGCACCGTACAGCTCCAGGTCCATGCAGGAGGCCGGGCTGCCCACCACCAGCTCCAGTTTGCACTGGGAGGGGAAAGGGGGGGGGGGGGTTGGTGGTGGGATCCTGGTCCTGATCTTTGGGGGGAGGGGGGGAAGAGTCCCCAGCCTGGTCCTGGCCTCCCCCACCCTGGGTCGGGCACGGTGGGGGTTGGCCCCGGTGAGGGGGGGGTTCCGGTGAGGACGGGGGGGGGGGCTGTCTGTCCCGGGGAGGAAGAGGAGGAGGAGGAAGAGGTCCCGGACCCGGTGAGGAAGAGGAGATCCCGGTGGGGCGTGGTTCCCTGTCAGAAGGGGGGGCCGGACGCAGCCCCCATAAGAAGAAGGAGGAGGAGGGTCCCACAGGGCCCGGTCCGCGAGGGGGGGAATGTCCCGCCTGGCGGGGAGGGCCCTGGTACCGGTACCTTGAACTCGGCGATGGTGAGGCCGGTACTGTAACGCTTGTGGGCACAGAAGGTGTTCAGGCTGCTGCTCACCACCACCGACACAGAGCCGGTCCCGAGCCACGACCCCGGCCCAGCCCCAGCTGCCTCCACCGCCGCCTTCATAGCGCGGCCCCGCCGCCGCCGCCGCTTCTGGAACCTTCGGCCCGCCCCGTACGTTCGCCCCGCCCCCGCCCCCCAACCAATGGGAGCCGAAGGACCGCCCCGCGCGCTGACGGCTAGCCAATGGGGAGGGAGCTGCCTCGCCCGCCCGCCACTGTCTCGCCAAGAGTAGACGCGTTCTGGTGGAAGGCGTGAGGGGGCGGAGAGAGGTGGGCGGGGCGGGGAAGGGCGCGCGGGGCGGGCCGCGGGCGAGTCACGGGGCGGGGCGGCAGAGCCGCGCGCGGGGTGCGGGTGTGCAACGCACGTGGGTGCCGTCCTGCAGCGCGCGGGGGCGGGGTCCAGCCCCGCGCATGCGCCGCCCGCGCTCCCCGCCGCCGTCTGTCCCTGCGCGGCTGCCGTGCGCACGCGCCGGGCCGCCATGGAGGCGGACCTGGCCTACGAGCCGGGTTTCGTGGGGATCCGCTTCTGCCAGGAGTGGTGAGGGGGCGTCAGGATCCCCCCATGCCCCCTCGGACACCCCAGGCCCCCCCGGGCTCCTCAGACGCTCCCGATACCCCCTGGGCCGCCCCAGATCCCCCCAGCCATCCCCTCTGGGCCTCTCCGACACCCCCCGGCCCCCCAATACCTCCCGGGGCTCCTTCACCCCCCCCAGGGCTCCCCGATACCCCCCCGTGACCCCCAGACCCCTCCTCAAGGCTCCCTGACACCCTCCGGGCTCCTCAGACACCCCCCACCACTACCTGGTTTTTCCTGACACCCCCAGTATCCCCCAGTTCCTGAAACCCCCTCGCCCCCCCCAGGGCCCTTTGATACCCCCCCAACCCCTCCCCAGGCCCCCCAAGTACCACCCCGGGGTCCCCCATGCTCCCCCCTCCCCAGGAGATGTGGCCCCAGGACCAGGCTGGGCCCCCCCCCCCCCAGACCCCACAGTAACACACCCCCCTCCATCTGCCCCCCCCCCAGCAACAACATGCTGTACCCCAAGGAGGACAAGGAGAACCAGATCCTGCTCTATGCCGTGAGTCTGTCTATCTATTTTGTCGCCCCCCCCCCCACCACTGGGACCAGTCCCAGCGTACTGGGCTGCGTGCCCCTCAGGCCCCATGTGGCACTGGGACCAGTCCCACTATGATAGCGGGCTGTGCCCACCCCCACAGCCCCCACTGGGGCACTGGGACCAGTCCCAGCACCTCATGGGGCTGTGCCCTGCCCCTCCCAGTTTGGCACTGGGACCAGTCCATAACACCCTCTCTTCCCCCAGTGCTGCAACTGCAACTACCAGCAAGAGGCCGACAACAGCTGCATCTATGTCAACAAGATCACCCACGAAGCGGAGTGAGTTTGTTAGCAGTCCAGGCTGCCTGGGTCCCAGTCCCAGTGTTTCCCACCCCAGGGAGGGGTGTTAGTAGAGACTAATTTAATAAGGGAAAAACAATTAAAAAGAACTGGTGGGGTAATTAGTAAGAAGGTAATTAGCAGAATAGGAATTAGGTAACTAATATGAGAATAATTAGGGGGAAGTAATGAGTGATTAATAAGGGGAGTCAATAAAGGAAGATGAGTGGAGGCAATTTATGGGGACAAATAATAATGGAGAACAGTTGCTGGGTAATTAATAACTAGGAAAAGGATAACTGGGATAGTCAATAAGAGTGATTGAGGGGCAACTAGTGGGTAATTAAAAAAGGGAGACAATAAGGGAAGATAACTCAAGGGTAATTTAATGTAGGAGCAATTAATAGGGGTAATTAATGAGGGGGATGCCAGGGTTATTAATAGCCTGGGGGTAATTAAGGAGGCTAATTAACACCCTGGGGCATCTCCTTGCAGCGAGCTCACACAGATCATTGCCGATGTCTCCCAGGACCCCACGCTGCCCCGCACCAAGGACCACCCCTGCCAGAAGTGAGCTGGGCTGTGGGGACCTCTGTGGGGGTGTAGGGACCCCCTGGGGACGTGGGGACCCCTCATGCTGTGGGGACACAGGCCCCCCCACGGCCATACTGCCCTAGTGTCCCCCCTTGGGTGTCCCGTACCCTCCCCAGCTCTGGTGTGTCCCCCCTGGGCTCTCAGGTCCTTTGTTCCCGCCCTGGGGTTCCAGCGTCCCCGTGGGGCTCCGATGTCCCCCACGGGACTCTCTTGTCACTGCTGTCCCCCTCTCCCCCAGGTGCGGGCACAAGGAGGCCATCTTCTTCCAGTCGCACAGCACCAGAGCTGAGGTGAGGTGACACCTCCCACCCGAACCCCACCAAAGCTGTCACCATCCCCCCCGCCCCGCCGTGACCACCCCCTCCTCCCAACCTCCCCCAGGATGCTATGAGGCTCTACTACGTCTGCACCGCCCCGTACTGCGGCCACCGCTGGACCGAGTGACAGCGCCTGGAGATGCTCTCAGCCCCCAAAATCGCCCCAGATGGTGGTCATCACCCCAAAACCTCCCTTGTGCCCCCCAACCCAGGCTCTGTCCCCCCCCGTACCTGCCGGGGTGGCATTTCGGTGGTAATAATGGTTATTTTTGGCAGTGGGATGTGTCAGTGGCTCTGTGGGGTTTGGGGGGGCTGCGGGGCAGGGGAGCAGCGCTGCATGGGGGACTTTGGGGTGTGCGTGGCTGCAGGGAGCGGGGGGGGCAGGGTCTGTTTCCCTGTGGGGATGTCACAGCTGCAGGGCCCAAATCATCCATAGTGGCCCCAAATGACATCCCTAGTACCCCAAAATGTCCCCATGGGCCCCAAATTGCATCCCTAGTACCCCAAAATGTCCCCATGGGCCCCAAATTGCATCCCTGGTACCCAAAAATGCCCCCATGGGCCCCAAATTGCATACCTGGTACCCCAGTTTGCCCCCCAGTGCCCCACATCACCCCATAGCAGCCTCAGATGCCCTCACCAGGCTCTAACTTGCCCCACTGGACCCCAGTTTGCATCCCCAGTTGCCCATGATGGGCCCCATATTGTAGTCCTGGTGCCCCAAATTGCCCTCTAGGTACCTCAAATTACCCCCCCATGCCCCCAAATCGCCCCTCCCATGTCTCAAATCACTCCATCAAGCCCTGACTTGCCCAAAATCTCCTTCCCCTGTACCCCAAAATGCCTGATTGGGCCCTGAATTGCACCCCCCCCCCGAGTACCTTGAACCACCCTCCAGCCACCCCCCCATCTCACTGAACCCCAAATTGTTACCTGGTGCAACAGGGGCTGCCAGGGGCACACAGGCATCCTGCAGCCCCATGAAAACCTTGTGGGTCCTGGCGAGGTCATCAGGGGCTGAATCCACCGACCCCAAAACCCCTTGCTTTGGTTCAAAAACATTTATTTTTTTTTAACAACTTTTAACATCAGCAGCGATGGCTGCTTCTGCCCCTCTGCCAGTGGCATGGAACGGGATCAGGGCTGGGAGGGGATGCGGCTGCCAGGGCGCTTGCCGGGTGTTTGCGGGGCTCAGAGAGGGACAAGATGGAAACCAGAAAAAAAATATACATCTGAGAACCCTGAAAGTGGTTAAAGCTTAGAGAGTTGCCTAAAAAAACCCCAGAAATTTAAGCAGGAAGGTGGGTTGACACCCCAATACCTCAATTTAAAGCATTTCAGGGTTGCTGCTCTCCAGCCTCTTCTGGATCATCTCCATGAGGGAGTCGGAGTAGGCACGGAGCAGTGCCAGGGTTTCGGGGTCCGGTGGCGGTGCTGGTGCTGGACCATCGGTGCCGATGGTGGCGTCAATGTGGCGGGTCACGGTGTGGGAGCACAGCTCGGCTTTCATCCAGCCAAAAAGGCCGGCCAGCGCGGTCCTCGCCTGGAGGAGGTCCTCCTTGGTGGCCTCAGCACAGAGGGTCACCTACGGGAGAGGGGTCCCATCATCACTCTGATTCTTTGCTGGCTGGTTAAAATGCTCCCCCCACACCTCAGCTCTGAAATGAGCCACCAGCGGCGGGTTTTGGGGGGTCCAACTCCACAGGCGTGGCCAAAATACATCAGCCGTTGGTCATCTGAGGGAGGAGAAGCAAACAACACCCACCCCCACCCCCTGAAATGCTGTGAATTGGGGCGGGGGTCTCCCCCCCCCTTTTTGGGAGGCACCAACCTGGTTGTAGAGCCCCAGCATCTCCTGGAAGCGGGTACGCAGCAGCCACAGGGCCGTGGCAAAGGTCTCGACCCACAAGTGGGATCCTGCGGGCACCACGGCTGCCATGAGCCTTGTGCGCCCCCTGCTTCAGGAGGGGGACAACAAAAACCCACCTCGTCCCCATCCGGGAGGCAGTTTTGGGGTGAAGGAAGCCCCTCTTTGTCTTCAGACACACACCTGTGGGCATCAGAGCCTGTTTCCTCTCCCATTTTCCAAGGTTTTTCATCCAGCAGTTTCTAAAAAGTTGACAGAAGCGCCGCTGAGCCCAGCCCGAGGAAGGAAAATGCCTTTTTTTTGGGTGTTTCTCCCAAAGATTTTCCCCTCCCTTAGGCAAAAAACTGACTCGCCTCCGATTGTTGGAGCTCCTGGGATGTTTTCAGCTGGTCCCTGAGCGGCTCCTGGGCACAGGCAGGGCTCTGTGGCCGGGGCCGTGCCTGCAGGGGGAAGGTGGCCACCAGCCTGCGGGACAAGAGAAGGAGTTGGGAGCAGGAAACCACTTCCCTGCCAGACGGACGGACAGACGCGGCACCCAATGCCCACCTGCTCTTCTGGCAGTGCAAGAGGAACCGGGCTGAAATGCTCAAGCGCGGGTTCAAGAACAAGTTTTTTCCTCATCCTCAGGTTTGGGAGGTTTCAAATCCTTTAAGGAGCCATCAAACTTCTCTGTGGCCATGGGGTAGGAAGCGTTAGCTCGGCCATCACTGTGATCCGCCCGGATCGGCCATGCCAAATGCGCTGGCACCATCTGCCCACGGTTTCTCCTGTTACCTTCAGCATCCACCAGCGTCTCAAAGTGCTGCTTGAGGTATTTCTCCTGCTCGGGGGTCTGGGGCAGGGAGCTGCTCTGCGGCGGGTTCTCCTCTGGCTCCTCCACCTCCCCGGCAGAGCCTGCCAAGTCCTCGTCTGCCGGAACAGAGCCAGAAAGGAAAGCCACCATGACAGATGTTAGCACCAGGCAGTTTTTATTCTGAGCTAAAGCCACCCCCTCAAGCTTTTTTCTTGGTCATTGCCGCACTTTCTCCGCTGCGACAATCTAGGGAAAACGACACATTGCCAGGGACTCGCCCTGGGGAGAAAACGGACCAACACAGATACTGTGGATCAAATGGTTTCTCCGTTTATTAACTGTGCAACACTCGGTTATATATGTTTCTAGTATCTACTCACACATAAGCCATTTGTTGATTGGTTAACATGTGCCGTTCACGCGCTTAAACAATAGTCTAATTGGATAAAGTCTTCTGATCACGCGAATAGTTCCTCCACCTGCATGCTGTCTTGCACCCTGTCTTCGGTCACGTTGCCCTCCTGTTATCAGTCACGTACGCCCGACCTTGTTCTACTTTTTGTGCTTACTTCAACAAACTTATAACAAAGAACAGTAGTGTCTTGTGCTAGCAAACAGAGAATAACAGTTGTGCCTTATGCAGTTTCCCTCGTTCTCCCACAAGTCATGAGGGTTTAGCGCTGGCAAAGCCGGTGCTTGTGGCGCATTCCTGGATCCCTGGCCACGTTCCCGGTGTTACCTTCTGGCTGGTAGCAAGGCGCCAGCATTCCCAGTGTATTGGCTTTGTGTGGCAAGGTTTTGGTAGTGGGGGGGGTTACAGGGGTGGCTTCTGTAAGAAGCTGCTGGAAGCTTCCCCTGCGTTCGAGAGAGCCCATACCAGCCGGCTCTAAGACGGACCCGCCGCCGGCCAAGGCCGAGCCAATCAGCGATAGTGGTAACGCCTCTGTGATAACATTTTTAAGAAGGAAAAAAAGTTGGGACGGCGGTATTTCGGCAGCCGGAGAGAGGAGTGAGAACATGTAAGAGAAACAACCCTGCGGACACCAAGGTCAGTGCAGAAGGAGGGGGAGGAGATGCTCCAGGCGCCGGAGCAGAGATTCCCCTGCAGCCCGTGGGGAAGACCATGGTGAGGCAGGCTGTCCCCCTGCAGCCCACGGAGGTCCCCGGTGGAGCAGATATCCACCTGCAGCCCGGGGAGGACCCCACGCCGGAGCAGGTGGGTTCCCGAAGGAGGCTGTGACCCCGTGGGAACCCCGCGCTGGAGCAGGCTCCTGGCAGGACCTGCGGATCTGTGGAGAGAGGAGCCCAGGCTGGAGCAGGTTTTCTGGCAGGACTTGTGACCCCGTGGGGGGCCCACGCTGGAGCAGTCTGTGCCTGAAGGACTGCACGCCGTGGAAAGGACCCATGCTGGAGCAGTTCGTGAAGAACTGCAGCCCGTGGGAAGGACCCACGTTGGAGAAGTTCGTGGAGGACTGTCTCCCGTGGGTGGGACCCCACGCTGGAGCAGGGGAAGAGTGTGATGAGTCCTCCCCCTGAGGAGGATGAAGCGGCAGAAAATAACGTGTGATGAACTGACCGTAAACCCCATCCCCGTCCCCCTGTGCCGCTGGGGGGTTGGTAGAGAATCCGGGACTGAAGTTGTGCCCGGGAAGAAGGGAGGGGTGGAGGGAAGGTGTTCTGAGATTTGGTTTTATTTCTCATTACCCTACTCCGGTTGATTTGTAATAAATCGAGTTAATTTTCCCCAAGCTGAGTCTGTTTTGCCCGTGACGGTAATTGGTGAGTGATCTCTCCTGTCCTTATCTGGACCCACAAGCTCTTTGTTATATTTTCTCTCCCCTGTCCAGCTGAGAAGGAGGGGGAGTGATAGAACGGCTCTGGTGGGCACCTGGCGTCCAGCCAGGGTCAATCCATCACACCCAGGCAGAGTGAAGCACAGGATGAGGCGTCCTCCTGGCTGACCCCGGGCTCCTCTGGGTATGTGGGGCACAGCAGCAACTCCATCATGCATTGATCGGTGACGGCAGAGCACCAGATGCCACCGCTGGGTCTGCGCTTGCCATCGCTCCAAGCTGGGACACGTATGCCCGCGTTCGGGTGCTCGGCTGGGATGAAGTTAAGTCGTGCCCGAAAAGTTTCCCTCCTCTGACCCCCAACAGGGCTTTAGGGGCCGGATGGGAGGTTTGGCGTGAGCAGGGGAGCCCCATCCTGCCAGGCTGGTGCCTCCCAGCATTGCCAAAATGTTCTGAAATTTGGCTTGAAGGGAAAAGCCACGATGGGGATGAGGGCACGATGGGGATGAAGGTGTGATGGAGCTCAGCGTGAGCCAGGACTCAGCGTGGTGACGTTAAGCAAAGCCCGAACTAGCAGGGAGAGGTTGGCTTAACACTGATAGTGAAACGCGGCGCTTGCTTCCCTGCCCAGCTACCGTCAGCTTCAGCCGGCACCAACCTGCTCGCCTCTGGCACGCATGGCTCCTCCAGGCTGGTCCCGGTTGTATCCGGTGATTCCAGTCCCCCGTTGGTTTCCTCATCCGGGAAGAGCTCAGAGAGCTGGAAGTCCTCAGTGAGGTCACTGGGAGAGCTCTCTGCCTGCTGGAGACAGGGAGCTGATGTCCGTAGCTGGATTTTTCCCAGAAAGATGGGCACTGACAGGCAGGGGGTCTCCAGGAACAGTTAAAACCAGAGTCCAGTGAGGCCTGATGGAGGGTGCAGGATCTGGCCCTGCGACTGACCTCTGAAATCAGCTGCTCCAGGCTGCCGGGCTCGAGCTCTGCGTCACCCTTGAGGTGGGGTTTGATGGGAGTGAAGTCAGGGAGATCAGTCTCCGGCAAGGTCTTGATGGGACCCATCTCGGCATGCACTGCCCATCACCCCTGTGGCCGGTAGCTGCCCCAGGGGCTGGCGGCCGCCCCGTCCCCGTCCTCCACCTCTCCCAGCTGGAAAAGGGGGGGAGAGAAGAGAAGGGATCTTTATCTGGCCCCGTTAAAGTAAATGAAATTAAATTCAATCTCTAAGCGCGGCTGTGCGATTTACCAGCCTCTTTGCCCACATGGGCAGCCTGCTGTTGGTTAGGATGCACGCCAGAGCTGGAGGGGGAGAGCGGGGTTAGGAGCTGCGCTGTGTGCCACAGCCCTCAGAGGAAAGACAGGCAGAAAACGGGGTGCAGCCACAGAGGGACCCCGACCCGCAATGCATGCAGCTCCGAGTCCTCCTTGGAGGGGGTCCGCGGGGACGAGGCCTTGTCTTGCTCCTCCTCAGGCCCTTCATCGGAAGCTCCTCTGGCACCAGTGGCTGCTGTCCCACCAGGGATTGTGATGTAGGTCTCCCATCTGGAGGAGGGGAGAACGGTGGGGGCCCCCGAGCTCCCTCCCACCCCAAAAGCCAAAAACGGGGGGGGGAGGGATGTGGGGGCAAGGGGCTTTTCCCCGCTACCTGAGCTGCGCCGGGGGACTGGCTCCTTTGCCTGCTTTGGCTGTGGCAGATTGAGCTCCAGGCAAGTGCTGCTTCATGCTGCTGATGATTTCCAGGCCCAGGTGCCAAATAAAGACGCAGCTGGGGGTAGAAAGGTGGGGGGGGGGGGGTCAGGTCACCCCCAGATTTTGGATATGGGGGGGTGGCGGCTTTACATTAAGTCCCTCCATTAATTTAATCCACCTGAGCCCTCCAGCAGTGCTGCCGCTTGCGTGTACATCCCACCCAGCTGATTCTTTTCCCATTGTGTCTTGTCTTGCATGGTGTCTAGGGTGAGGCATGTGGGGTTTTACGGCAAAGCATAAATTGGACGATTTCTTACATCCATTGGCCCCTACCTGTCTCCTGAGACAGTGATAAGGTGCCTGCAGTCATAGGTGAACCGCATCCCTGTGACTATTTCTGTGCCGAAAAGAAGGAAACGCAGGGGGAGGTGCTTGTCAGGACTGCAATCCCTGCGCTCGTTTAGGAGATTGAAGCGACACAGTGGGGACGTTATTGGGGGGTTTCACGGCTGAATGGGGGACAGGCAGGGGTAGGCAGAGCACTGGGGGCTTCCCAGCAGCTCTCCTCTGCATCTCCCCTTTCCATGGGCACCTCCCAGATTTCCGAGAGGAACCAAACCTGAATGGCCGAACATTTTTGCCACACATTCCCCGGAGTGGAAGTCGATGAGGGTGATGCTCTTGTCAGAGCAGCTCGTCGCCAGGAAGGTGCTGGAGGGATCCAGCTGTACCTGGGGGAGAGGAGCAGTGGGTCAGGCTTGGCCACGGGTGGGAAGGCAAGTGGAGCCAGGCAGCTTCGTAGGAGCACAGAAGGGTTTGGGTTGAAGGGACCTTCAAAGACCATCCAGTCCAACCCCCTGCCATGGACAGGGATATCTCCCACTAGATCAGGTTGCTCTGAGCCCTGTCCAACCTGACCTCGAGCACTTCCCACAATGGGGCATCCACAGCTGCTCTGGGCAACCTGCTCTGGTGTCTCGCCACCCTTATTGCAAAGAATTTCTTCCTCATGTCCAACCTAACCCTCCCCTCTGTCAGTTTAAAGCTGTCGCCCCTTGTCCTGTCACTGCAGACCCTGGTAAAGTCTCTCTCCATCTTTCTTACAAGCCCCTTTATTGAACGGCCGCAGTAAGGTCTCCTTCTTTTCTCCAGGCTGAACAGCCCCAACTCTCTCAGCCTTTCTCTGCAGCAGAGCTGCTGCAGCCCTCGCGCCATCTCCATGGCCTCCTCTGGACCCACTTGAGCAGGTCCACGTCTGTCTTGTGCTGGGGACCCCAGAGTCCCCTCCCTCGACCTGCAGCCCAGAAGACGCTTGGCTTTCTGGGCTGTGAGCGCACATTGCCAGCTCATGTCCCATTTGTCACCCACCAGCGTCCCCAAGTCCTTCTCCGCAGGGCTGCTCTCCATCCATCCATCCCCCAGCCTGTGCTGGGACAGGGGATTGCCCCCACCCAGCTGCGGGACCTTGCGCTTGGCCTTCTTGAACCTCATGAGGTTCACGTTGGCCAACACCTCCAGCTCCCTCTGGACGGCAGCTCTTCCCTCGAGGGTACCAATGGCTCAGCCCCAAGCCCTTCAACACCTCCGACAATCCTGCCCCACTGCAGCCCTCCCCCCCCCCCAACCCTGCGCCAAGGGAGCTGCTGCGGATGCCCTGACAGCTGACGTCTGGTGGAAATTGCCCTCTTACCTTCAACAAGGAGCCATCGTCACCTTGCGAGTCCTTGTAGCAGCACTTCAGCTTCCCGCTGGCCGTGCTGTACACCCTGTGAGAGGAATGGGAGGTGGTCAAGCCGGCGATGAGACCCACGGGGACACTGGAGCTGGGAGGAGAAAGGTGACCCCAACACAGGTTTAGCCTGAGCCGGCACAGAAAAGTGCCTTCACCTGACGTTTCTGTCCTGGCAGGCAACGGCAACATATTTCTGCATGATTTCAATGTCCATGTTGTACAGGGTGGTTTTCTTGGAGATGTGATGCATCCTAACGAAATTGAAGCCATCTGGGAGCTGGAGGGAGACAGGGAGAGCCGTGTTGCCTTCTCACCCATTCAATTTTCAGGGAGAAATAGCAGATCTCTGCGGAGACGCTGCTAACCCACCTTTTGAGCATTGCGGAAATAAATGCTTTTATTGGCACCACAGCTTATCAGCTGAATGTCCCTGTTGCCTGAGCGAAGAGAGCACGGGGAAAGGTGATCGGAGATTGCGTCTGTTCCAAATTCACCACCGAGTGAATCTGAAAAGTGATTCTTTATGAATGAATCCATAAAAAACCAATTCTTTTAAGAACTAGATGCAATCCAAGGGTGGGATCCCCCCCGCTATGGATCCCCTCCAATGGATGGCTTGGAGCTCTTCGTCTGGAGACACCTGTTTTCTACAGAGGAGCCCCCTCTAATGCAGACATTGAAGTACGTAAATCCAGAGAGAAAAACGCCATCCTCAAGGCAGAACAAGGCAAAGGGCAGCCTGACGGGGGGGAATTTGGATGAAATTCAGCCACCTACCAGCAAATTTGACCGACATTATTGCAGAGGAGTGATCGTCCAGGGTTTGCTCCAGCTTGTAGTTCTTGTCTACATTCAAGATGTGGATCAGCCTGTCTCGGCTTGCCGAAGCCAGCAGCACTGCTCCTGGAGCCGTCGGAAAAGAGGGTGTTAAAATAGCACCATGCTAAAGGCTTTTGTCAAGAAAATGGTGTATTTGCTGTCGTTCCCTGCAAAGATTTTGATGTAAACTGGGTTTAAGTTGGGTGTTAAAGGGAGAGCAAATGGAGGTGGTTGCACATGTCCTTCCCGCTGCCTGGAGGGGATGGTTACCCCCAGCACAGGCTAAGCTGGGTTTTAATCTGCATGGCCCTGGGGCTTGTTTCCAGCTCCCGTGGCTCCTCAGAGGAGAGACCCTTCCCTGCAAAGCTCGTTTTTCAGGATGCCTTGGCTCGTTCGGTGAAGGAGAAGCTTTCCCACCGGGAAGAGCTGGTCACCAGGAAGCTGAGCCCCAAGGCTCACCGGCGATGCCCGAGGACTTATCCGGTGGTGGCTTTCGGGCATCGCTGTCAGGATGAAGCCTTGCCGGTCTCCGGCTTTGAATACTCCAGGCAGAGAACTTCCGAATCATGAGCTTCCACTTTAGCCACCTGCTGCATGAACTGCAGCTCGTGTATCCTGCGAGGGAAGCACACCGTCGGCTCTGCTCACAAAAAACAGGGAAGCCATGCAGGAACACCGTTGGCACATGGTGAGGGGGCTCAGAGATGCTCACAGCAAAAGGTGAATGGCTAAAACACATGGTGGGAGCCCACCCTGGTACCCCAACCGCCACCGTCCTTTGGCTTTTGGCCGAGCGTGGTGCCACTTGCCTGAGGGTTCCTCCTCTGTTCCCCAATGCCAAATGCTCCCCGTTGGAGCTGACCTGCATCACCCGCACCCTGGACTTGACATCGAGGTGATCCACATTCTCCCTTCAGTTGGGCACGCTGGAGGAGTCCTGGAGGTGCTGCGTGTTGTTGTCCATGTAGATGACGTTCAGCAGGGTCTTGGTGCGGGAGGAGAGGGGACAGTCAGGCCCCCGGCAGAGTGCAGGCGGCTCTTTGGGGATGAGAGGAGCCCACCCATGTAACCCAACTGCTTCCAACATCCCCACTTCATTTTTCCCAGCTTCCTGCTCAGAAAACACCAGGATTTGAGCAGTACAACTGTGTCCTTTGGTTGTTCAGACAGAAATAGCGAGTGCAGGAGAAAGGAAAGCCATTTTCAGGCTTGCTAAAATCACCAAAACCCACTAAAATATGTCACTCCTCTCCCGCTCAGGCAGCAGCTCTGTACCCAGAGTGGCAAGAAGCTGATGGGAACCACCCCGAAACCTCCAGCAACCTCATTTTCTAGAGGCACATCCCACAAGACGAGAGCATGAGGAGCTGGTTGAGCTCCCACAGCTGCTGACATGGTTTTCGGGGGGCTGCCTTGAGCAGGGAGGTGGGACGCAGCCCCCCCCACATTGTACCGTGCTGTAGGCGCTGCCCTGGATGGGGTGCACGGAGCTGCTTTCCAAGGTCCAGGTGTAGATGGTGTTGTC
The DNA here is from genome assembly GCF_026419915.1 of Harpia harpyja. Lineage (NCBI taxonomy): Eukaryota > Metazoa > Chordata > Aves > Accipitriformes > Accipitridae > Harpia > Harpia harpyja. Next base: position 57,620 of record NW_026293186.1, read on the forward strand.
CAAGGAGCACGTCAGGAAGGAGCCAGGAGGCAGACAGGATCTCCGCTCCTCAAATTTGGGGTACACCTGCACCCAGAGAGTTACACGTCAAGGCGGTGGGGAAGGAAAGCGGGGCTGTGGGTGCCCCAAATCACCCCCGTGGGACCCAGTCACCCTCACCTCGACGGTCCAGACGAAGGAGCTGTGGAAAAGTTCCGACCACAACTTCCTGATGTTCCGCAGGTCCCCGACATCCCAGATGTAGACACTGTGGTCCTTGTAGATGCAGGACAGCCAGCAGTTGCAGGCGTCATAGGCCAAGGCGATGGTGTCGGGGTAGACCAGGTCTGGCCACCTTCAGGGAGAGGGAGATGGGGTCAGGTTGCATCCCAAGGGTGCAGTGTTTTGGGGGGGGCCAACCCCTCCAGAGCCCACCAAGCGCTCCGCCAGAGGCAGATTTGATTTGCAAATGAAATGGCGTCTGTATCCCGACATGCAGCACGAAGCTCTGGGACCCCCCACCCCCTGTAAGCCTGACACCACCCTCCCGTCCTCGCCATCCTTTGCCACATGTAAAATCGGGCGCCAATTCGAATCTCAGCTCAGACCTCCATCGAGACGAGCTCGCAGGCTGAGCAACGAGAGCCGTGGGGTCCGAAACCCCACGGTTCGGTGATGGAAGCTGCGCCAGATGGTTCAAAAGGGCGGACAGAGGGGTCCCTGCCATCCCCTTGGCCGTGCGGTACCTCAGTGGGGGGGCCTGGGTGACATCCACACCCAGGGGATGAGGTTTGGAGAGATCACTCAGGTAGCGCATGTCACGAGCCTGGAAAATCCTCATGGTGCCGTTGGCGCAGCCGCAAAATATCAGCTCCTCGCCGAGGCAGAGGCAGTTTGCCAGCAGCACCTGTGGCTGGAGCGGGTAAGGTCCCTGCGGGTGGGCTTCAGCCTGGGGGGGGTCCAGGGGATATCCCCCGCCCGCCCACCTTCAGAACGATCCATTTCTCCAGCACCTGTTTCTCATTGAACTGGCAGAGCAGCCCCAAGGAGGAGACACAGAAGGTGCTGCCCGACATCTGCCCTCGGCCGCAGGCCACAGTGCAGAAGACATTGTGAAGCTCTCCCAGCAGCCCCGAGCGTCCCACCAGTGGCACCGTCTCATTGATCTGCAAAGCAGGGTAGCACCGCCGACTCGACATTAATGAACATTAACAAAGGAAACAGCTCCAAGCCCTCTGGAGCAGGCACAGCCCTGGACGTCGGCAGCGTTCCCGTGCCCACACGCATTCCCCAGCAGAGCTGCCATGCAACCACGGGCTCTCACCGGCCGGAGCATCCCCAGCTCTGGGTTGAGCCAAAGCACCCGCGGCTTCGAGGTCTGGCACCGGGCGGATGGAGCAAAGCAACGTCCAGGTATGACACAGCATGAATTTTGGGGGGAAAACCTGGCATTTCTTCGGTTCTTTCTACAGAAACCACCCGCTCCCACATCACATCAGCTTCGATGATGAGGATTTAAGCAGCATCCAGCCCTAGTCCAGCTTCCATCGGCCGCCCGCGGCCTGTGGGACAGCGTCAGCAAAGGGCACCCCCTCACCTTCAGCTCCCTCGACGAGTCCAGGAACCAGAACTTGACGTGGCGGTGCCCCACGGTGACGAAGTAGCTGTCCTCGGAGAAGGACATAGCCGTCACTTTGCAGGACACCTTGTTTGATGCGACCAGGGAATCTTTCTGCTCAGAAAGAAAGACGCAGTGGGGTCGTGCACAGTAAGCATTACCCCCGCAAAAGTCCGGAGCCACGAGCGATCGGGAGAAAAGATGGAAAAGGTCTGTTTTCCCTGCAATTTGGGGAATTTCAAGCTGCTTTAAGCCAGCTTGGTTTGGCTGGAGCTCACCTTCCAGTCCCAAACGTTGACCACCATGTCGTGGGGGTACCCTACCGACACCAGGTACTTGGCGCTGGGGGAGAAGGCGACGCAAGCCACGCCATGCTTGTGACCGTGCAACGCTGAGACCTGCGCCCGTTCCTCCACATCCCACACGCAGATGGCCGGTCGGTGCCTGTTCTGCGTGGGGAAAACAGCGGCGTGGTGGTGGCTTTCCCCTTCTCACCGGTTCCCCATGGCCAGCCAGTGCATCCTCCAACCCTAAAGGGTGTTCCCACCCTCCCAGCACCATCCCAAATTGGGTGGAAAACCCCAAAAAAGCCGGGGAGGAATAATCCTGGCTACTTAATCCCACTGGCACTGGGACAGACAAAATTGGGGTGTAGGTGACTACAAATAAGTAAGTGGCACCCACCTTTCCGGTGACGATGAGCTTCCCGTCGGGCAAGAAGGACAACGCGCTCAGGGTTTTCCTGGAAAATATTGGGTTTTCTTTAACAACTGGGCTGCTCCAGAGGGAAAACTGAGGTTTTTCTTGGGAGAAGAGAGGAAAAATACTGGAAGCTGCACAAGTGTCACTCCTGAAACACAATGTACAGTACAGCCTTTGTTTAGGGGTACCTGGAGGTGTTCAGGGATACCTGGAGGTGTTCAGGAGGTATTTGGGGGTCCCTGGAGGTGTTTGGGGTTACCTGGAGGTATTTGGGGGTACCTGGAGGTGTTCAGGAGGTGTTTGGGGGGTACCTGGAGGTGTTCAGGATGTGTCTCTGCGTGTTCTCCCAGGGATTCAGGATGACGACGACACACCTGGATAGGAAGGGGGGAGGTTTTTCCCCGGGTGGGATTTTGGGGGGTGCAGATGGGTCCCGGGGGGGGGTCCCCACAGGTGCTCACCCAGCGGGGTAGGCGAGCAGCCCCGTGGCTGGGTGGCAGGCCAAGCCACTGCTGGTCTGGGCGGTGATTCCCAGCACCTTCTCCAGCGTCACCTGGGGGAGAGGAGGGGGGGGCCCCTGGGCATGGGGCTGGAGGAGGCGGGGGGCAGATGGGGGTCCCCAGAAATGGGGGGCATGTGGCTGGGGTAGGACCCTGAGCCCCCAGGAGTGGCCCTGGGGCAGCACCGGGCACCCATGGGCCCCTCAGTGTCCCACCCTTTGTGTCCCATTTCCCCCCCCCATCCCCGGGGGGCACCCCAAAGCGCACCCCAGCTGAAAGCGCTCCCCCCCCATGGAGACCCCCCAACTGCTGCCCCTCCCCAGGCCCCGCCCCATAGGGTCCCCAGTCCTGACCCATCCAAGCCCCGCCCCCATGGAACCCTAATCCTGCCCCCACCCCAAGCCCCGCCCCCATGGGACCCCAACCCAGCCCCTATCGAAGCCCCGCCCCCGTAGGGACCCCAGTCCCGCCCCCTCCCAAGCCCCGCCCCATGGAACCCTAATCCCGCCCCCGCCCCAAGCTCCGCCCCCCGTGGGCACCCCTCCCTAATCCCTCCCTCATCCAAGCCACACCCACGTGGCAGCCCCAAGCCCCGCCCCCTCCCCAAGCCCCGCCCCCACGGGGACCACCAAAGCCCGCCCTCTCTCACCCCCACGGGGCAAGCCCCGCCCCACCAGAAGCCCCGCCCCTCCCCCCGCCAACGGCCGCCCGCTCCACGCGCCCCTCACCGCCTCTTCCGGGCCCTGATGCCGTGATCGCCGCCGCAGGCTGAGGAGCGAAGGCGAGTTGGGCCCGGGCCCGCCGTGAGCCCCGCCGCCCGCCGCCGCCATGGCTCCGGACCGCCGCCGCCGCTCGCTACCGGTCCGAATTGCGCGCGGAAAGCCGGCGTCTCCTCCCCGTTGGCCACCGCCCACGCCGCTCACCGCCCGCCTCCCCCGCTTCGCCCAATAGCAGAGCGGCGTTGCTAGGCCAAGCTCCGCCCCGCGGATTCCTGCCACTCAACCCCGCGCTCGGCCAATAGCGGGGCGAACTGGCGCCGGCTCCACCCCCCCCGCCCCACCGGCCGCCCTCGGGTTCGAGCCCCGCGGACCCGGCCCAACCGGCCCGGCCGTGGCCGCTGGCGGTAATTAAGGCACCGCTGGAGACGAAGGGGGTTATTAACGGCGTGGGAAACGGCCCGGGAGAACGCGGACCGTCACGGGTGTGGGGAGCCCCACGGGGCTTTCCCGTTCCTGCCCCGACGTGTAGGCCCTGTTGCAAAGGCTACGCCCCCTTCCTCCTCAGTACGCATGCGCCGCCTCGAAAGACCCAAGCGTTGCTACGACGACGGCCATGCGTATCACGTGAGCCGGCAGCGGCGATGCCCAAGTACTGCCGAGCCCCGCACTGCTCCAACGCGGTGGGGCAGGCTCGCCCGCCCGCCCGCTCGTCGTCGTCTCCTCAGCTTCTACAAGTCAGTACCGGGGAGACCGGCAGGGACGGGGGGCGTGGCCTCTGCCCTTAACCCCGCCCACCGTGGGGAGGGACCTGGGCGGGGTCTTGGGCCTGGGCCTGGGCCTAGGCCTGGTTCTGGGGTGGGGCCTGGGGGGGGGAGCACCCAAAAGGATGGGGGTGTGGGGGAGCCCCCTTCCCCCCCGTGTCCCCTTAATCCCCCTCCTTCTCCTCCAGGTTCCCACTGCATGACATGGCACGGCCATGGCAATGGCTGACACAGATGCAGGGGGAGAACTGGGTGCCCACCCGTCACCAGCACCTCTGCAGCAACCACTTCGAACCCTCCTGCTTCCAGTACCGCTGGGGCATCCGTTACCTGCGGCCCGATGCCATCCCCACCATCTTCCCCTGTGGCCCCCCAGTGAGCCCCCCCACCCCCCCCCCTCCACTGGCAGAGCCCCTAGAAACATCTAGAACAATCTAGAACAGCCTAGAACACACACCGCACCACCCTGAAGGATCTAGAAGCATCTAGAACCTCCCCAGAGGCTCCCCCAGAAAGGTCTGGAAGTTTCTGGGAGAGGGAAAGGTCCCCTGGAAGCATCTCAGAGCTCCCCATAAGGGTCTAGAAGGTTCTAGAAGCCACCTCAAGGGGCTAAGAGCTTTTTGGGGGGTGGTGGGTTGTCTCAGAGGGGTCTGGAAGGGTCCAGAACATTCTAGAAGCCGCCTTGGAAGGGGCTAGAAGCTCTCTGGGGGGTGGTGGGTTGTCTCAGAGGGGTCTGGAAGGGTCCAGAACATTCTAGAAGCCGCCTTGGAAGGGGCTAGAAGCTCTCTGGGGGGTGATGGGTTGTCTCAGAGGGGTCTGGAAGGTTCTAGAAGCCACCTTGGAAGGGGATGGGAGCTCTTTGGGGGGTGGCAGGTTGTCTCAGAAGGGTCTACAGGTTCCCCTGAGGGATTGAGAAGCTCCGTGGAAGGGTCCAGAAGGTCCCCAGGAGGGGGGGGTTGTCACCTCAGGGTGGCTTTTGTCCCCAGAGTGGGGGCTTGTGGGGAGGAACCGGCACGGCTGCCCGTCCCCACTCCGGCGTATCGCTGCGAGAACCTCCAGAAATGGGAATTTTGGGGTTTTTCTACAGAAACGGGAGAGTCCTAGCACACCGCCGGGCACCACCCAGCCTAAGCAGCCCCTCCCGGCGAGCAGCCAGGAGCCGGTGACACTGGGACAGCCAGCCGTCCCTGAAACCGCCACGTCGGAGGCCACAACCATCGCCCTGGAACCCAACTTGGCCACGGCAATGCCGCTGCTTGGCCCAGTGAAGCTGGGGGACAGCCCCGAGGGGGTCCCCGCCCGCCCGCAGCCGTCCTCGGGCTACGCCACGCCGCCGCTGTCACCGCGCTGGTGGGTGGAGCAGGCAGAGGACATCACTGTCGAGCCGCCCATCGCCAGCCTGCCGCCGGCGTATTTCGAGCCCATCCCCGCGACGCTGGTCATGGTGCCGGAAACCATCCTCTCCTCAGCCTTGACACTGCCCATGGTTTCCACCATCCCCATTGTTTCCAAAACGGTGACGTCGATGTCACTGCCAGGCGAGCTGAGCACCGAGGAACTTGTCGGTGTGGTGCTGGTGCTGCAGCGGAAGGTGAAGGTGCTGCAGCAGCGGCAACGCCGGCACCGCGCCTGGCTGGAAGCCATGGAGGGGTTGGTGGAGCAGCTGCGCCGTGAGAGCCTGCTCTCCAAGGAGAGGCTCAAGCTGGTAAGTGACAGTGGGGACGCGGTAGGGATGCTGGCAGGTGACACCTGGTGGGTGATGCTGTTTCCTGGTGGGTGACGCTGTTTCCTGGCAGGTGACATTCCTCGTTGGGTGCTGCTGGTTTGAACACCAGGGTTGTGGGGAGAGGGAAGTCGCCCCGTGGTGTCACACCGTGGCGTGTCCCCAAGTTGGGGACTTCCCCGTGGCCCCCTCTGTCCCCGTCACCTCCCCACTACCACCACCACTTCCAGGCCTGCCTGCAACCAGGGCTGGTGAACACCAGATCCCACCGGCACCATCACCATCATCTGCCAGGAGGAGGAGGCGTGTGATGGGTTAACCCTGGCTGGATGCCAGGTGCCCACCAGAGCCGTTCTATCACTCCCCCTCCTTCTCAGCTGGACAGGGGAGAGAAAATATAACAAAGAGCTTGTGGGTCGAGATAAGGACAGGAGAGATCACTCACCAATTACCGTCATGGGCAAAACAGACTCAGTTTGGGGAAAATTAACTTGATTTATTACAAATCAACCGGAGTAGGGTAATGAGAAATAAAACCAAATCTCAGAACACCTTCCCTCCACCCCTCCCTTCTTCCCGGGCACAACTTCAGTCCCGGATTCTCTACCAACCCCCCAGCGGCACAGGGGGACGGGGATGGGGTTTACGGTCAGTTCATCACACGTTATTTTCTGCCGCTTCATCCTCCTCAGGGGGAGGACTCATCACACTCTTCCCCTGCTCCAGCGTGGGGTCCCACCCATGGGAGACAGTCCTCCACGAACTTCTCCAACGTGGGTCCTTCCCACGGGCTGCAGTTCTTCACGAACTGCTCCAGCATGGGTCCTTTCCACGGCGTGCAGTCCTTCAGGCACAGACTGCTCCAGCGTGGGTCCCCCACGGGGTCACAAGTCCTGCCAGAAAACCTGCTCCCTGGGCTCCTCTCTCCACAGATCCGCAGGTCCTGCCAGGAGCCTGCTCCAGCGCGGGGTTCCCATGGGGTCACAGCCTCCTTCGGGAACCCACCTGCTCCGGCGTGGGGTCCTCCCCGGGCTGCAGGTGGATATCTGCTCCACCGTGGACCTCCCTGGGCTGCAGGGGGACAGCCTGCCTCACCATGGTCTTCACCACGGGCTGCAGGGGAATCTCTGCTCCGGCGCCTGGAGCATCTCCTCCCCCTCCTTCTTCACTGACCTTGGTGTCCGCAGGGTTGTTTCTCTTACATGTTCTCACTCCTCTCTCCGGCTGCCGTTTACATCTGTCCCAACTTTTTTTTTCCTTCTTAAAAATGTTACCACAGAGGCGTTACCACTATCGCTGATTGGCTCGGCCTTGGCCGGCGGTGGGTCCGTCTTAGAGCCGGCTGGTATGGGCTCTCTCGAACGCAGGGGAAGCTTCCAGCAGCTTCTTACAGAAGCCACCCCTGTAACCCCCCCCACTACCAAAACCTTGCCACACAAAACCAATACAAGGCGTTGGTCTGTGCCGTTCCACCGCCCGCGGGGACAACCTGTGGCCTCGGCCTGGAGCGGCTGTGATGTGGTGCCACTGGTGCCACTGTCACCAGGAACCTGCTGGGACATTGAGGGGGGTGGCCCTCCCTGGGGACACCGTGCTGTGCCTGGGGGTGTCACCCAGAAGCCGGGGGACACCCCCAACTGTGGCGATGAAAGAGGCACTTGGGATTGTTGCAAATATTCTGGTAAAGAAATCAAAATTTAATCACATAGAAGAGTTAGGTTTGATTAAGAAGTAAAATTGTGAAGCATAATGTATAGGATTGTTAAGTTTGAAACGTAGCCATAGAAACTTTAGGAACTGTGTTATGTGTGACTATAGGAACCTTAATATTGTTAAAGTTTGAAATAGCTAACCATAGAAACCTCACCAGGAAGTTACTGGTTTTTCTATGTTTTGTTTCAAGAAACTAAGGAAACCATCATGGACACCAGTTTGCTGCTTGGAAACCCCCTTACCCTTCCCATCTTGATTTGAGTATCGAAGATTCCAATCAGTAGAGCTAAGTGTAACTGACCAATGATTGTTTTTTAAATAAGAATATTGATAAGGTTATATAATCAAAGGACCAATCATTATAAAGGTTAAATTTAAGAACGAGCATAGTATGCATTTTTATGTAAAGAGCTTATGTAACAACGACCTGACAGAAAAAGTCTATAAAAACTGATGGGTTTTGATACTAAGTGGGACACGCCTTTGGAGGAGCGATCCCCCGTGTCCCCAGTGCTGCGATAAACAAAGTGCCTGCTTCTTAACTTCACGTTGGTGTTAAGGAGTTTTATTCCGGATTTCGGTAACAGGATGACAACAAGATGGTTCCGAAGTGTCCTGGTTTCAGCTGGGATAGAGTTAACTGTCTTCCTAGTAGCTGGTACAGTGCTATGTTTTGAGTTCAGAGCGAAGAATGTTGATAACACTGATGTCTTCAGTTGTTGCTCAGTAGTGTTTAGACTAATGTCAAGGATTTTTCAGCTTCTCATGCCCAGCCAGTGAGAAAGCTGGAGGGGCACAAGAAGTTGGCACAGGACACAGCCAGGGCACCTGACCCAAACTGGCCAACGGTGTATTCCATACCATGTGACGTCCCATCCAGTACAGAAACGGGGAAGTGGGGGGCAGGGATTCGCCGCTCGGGGGACTGGCTGGGTGTCGGTCGGCGGGTGGTGAGCAATTGCACTGCGTATCATTTGTACATTCCAATCCTTTCATTATTGCTGTTGTCATTTTATTAGTGTTATCATTATCATTATTAGTTTCTTCTTTTCTGTTCTATTAAACCGTTCTTATCTCAACCCACGGGTTTTGCTTCTTCTCCCGATTTTCTCCCCCATCCCACTGGGTGGGGGGGAGTGAGTGAGCGGCTGCGTGGTGTTTAGTTGCTGGCTGGGGTTAAACCACGACAGTCCTTTTTGGCGCCCAACGTGGGGCATGAAGGGTTGAGATAACGACAAACCTGACCAGAGCTTGTTAAAACAAATTTGTTATAAGCATTCATTATATCGGTCTAATAGTTGCTGGTCATTATGTTGATTTATGTGTTCTTAGAGTTGTTGCTCTGGTTTTTAAAGTTCTGTTATGTATCACCTCGCTTGCTGTATGTAGTCCCTCTTCTGCTGCTTATCATCCGTGGGAGGTGGATTAAGGTTTTCGCTTTGATGTATTGTATAACACTGGTTTATGGTATGATAAAGTCGTCGGCTGTGGGATTAATCCGGTACTTGCACCCAGCATTGTCACCTTTATACTGTGGAAGCCATCTGTGGGAAACTATTAATAATTATACCATTTACCTTTCCTCCTTGGAAAACCAGTCTATGGGTGGGATACCTTTCTTCCCCTCTCCTTTCTCCTTCAGTCCAGTTACAATGGTGTTTGAGAATTTTGAAAAATTTGAATACTCTTGGGATGTTGGGACCAGCACGGTCCTAGCCCTACTGCTAGGAATTAGCATGCTTCTGAATGTGGTTCAGCTCTCATTTAAGGTTAAACAACTATTTAAGAAAATCACCCAGAGATCTGCCCCAAGGCTGGATAATTATGAGTGGCAGGGTGTGTGGGGTAGTATGGGCAAGTACCTAGAAAAGTGGGCACCTCCAGTGTTTTGGAAATTCACCCCTGAACAAGTGCAGAATCCAGAAGAACTAGTAAAATATTTGGAAAAGGTATGCTGTCACCCCGGCAGCTCCAGAGAGATACAAATTACTGCAACGTGCTGGGGCCTGGCCCATGCCTATCGAGCCCTGTTCGACACCACTCAGTACCCTCAAGGGGAAGAGAAGGTCTCTGGACCTAACAACAAAACGATGAGCACTGTGGCTATCCAAACCTCAGCGACAGGCACTGCAGCCCCTCCAGCCTCGGCAATGAGCATGGCAGCTACCCAAACCTCGGCAACGGGCACTGAGGTCTCTCCAGCCCCAGCAACGAGCACAGCAGCTACCCAAACCTTGGCAACAGACACTGCGGTTATCCAAGACCCGGCGAGCGGTACTGCAACTGAACCAGTGGACCAACCTGCACCAGTATCAGTTGCCCCCGTACAGAAAAAGAAATATACAAAAAAATCAGTTCGCTTAGCAAAGGATGAAGGCGAACCAGGGTCATCACGGGAACAGGAGGAAGAGGCAGAACCAGAGGTAATAACCCGGTCCCTATCCTTGAGTGAGCTGCGGGATATGCGAAAAGATTTTGGCCGCCGTATAGGTGAGCATATTATCACCTGGCTCCTCCGATGCTGGGACAATGGGGCTAATAGCTTGGAATTAGAAGGTAGGGAAGCCAAGCAGCTGGGATCGCTTGCCAGGGAAGGTGGCATTGACAAGGCAATTGGAAAAGGGACACAAGCCATCAGCCTCTGGAGGCGACTCCTGTCAAGTGTGAAGGAAAGGTACCCCTTTAAGGAAGATGTTATATGTCAATCAAGCAAGTGGACAACCATGGAAAAAGGTATCCAATATCTGAGGGAATTAGCTGTGCTAGAGACAATTCATCATGATCCGGACAACCCACAATTACCCAAAGATCCAGACGAAGTCCAATGCACACGACCCATGTGGCGGAAGTTTGTACGGAGCGCACCATCGTCCTATGCCAACTCACTGGCAATAATGACCTGGAAAGACGAAGAGGCACCGACAGTGGATGAAGTGGCTCGCCAACTCCGTCAATACGAAGAGAATCTCTCCTCCTCCCTACAAGCCTGCATTTCGGCTGTGGAGAAGCTGTCCGAGGATTTCCAGCAATTCAAAGAGGAGATGTCCTGTTGCCCACCTGTAAGGACCAATGTCTCAGCTATTAGGAGTGAGCGCTCCTCTGCCCAAGAGAAAGAATATAGAAGGTACACACCGCGAGGTGCCCTGTGGTTTTACTTATGTGATCATGGAGAGGACATGAGGAAATGGGATGGAAAACCTACCTCGGTCCTAAATGCACGGGTACGTGAGCTGCGAGGAAAAAACACCACAAAAGGGGATTCTACCAGGAAAAATGCCGCTCCGGTTTCCAAACAGAGTAGAAGGGCTGATCTTATTTCTGATCCTCTTGAAGGGACTTCTGAGCCAATGTTACGAGAAGTGAATACTGGATACTCTGACCAGAATTAGAGGGGCCCTGCCTCCAGCCAGGTGGAGGAAAGGGATAACCGGGTCTATTGGACTGTGTGGATTCGATGGCCTGGCACGTTAGACCCACAGGAGCGCAAGGCTCTAGTAGACACCGGCGCACAGTGTACTCTAATGCCATCAAGTTATGAAGGGGCAGAACCCATTTCTATTTCTGGTGTGACAGGGGGATCCCAAGAGTTAACTGTATTGGAAGCTGAAGTAAGCCTAACTGGGAATGAATGGCAGAAACACCCCATTGTGACTGGTCCAGAGGCTCCGTGCATCCTTGGCATAGACTATCTCAGGAGAGGGTATTTTAAGGACCCAAAGGGGTATCGATGGGCTTTTGGTATAGCTGCCTTGGAGACGGAGGGCACGGAACAGCTGTCTACCCTGCCTGGTCTCTCTCAAGACCCTTCGATTGTGGGGTTGCTGAGGGTTGAAGAACAACAAGTACCAATTGCTACGACGACGGTGCACCGGCGCCAATATCGCACCAACCGAGACTCTCTGATTCCCATCCACAAGTTGATTCGCCAACTGGAGAGCCAAGGAGTGATCAGCAAAACTCGCTCACCCTTTAATAGTCCCATATGGCCCGTGCAGAAATCTAGTGGGGAGTGGAGACTAACAGTTGACTATCGTGGGCTGAATGAAGTTACGCCACCGCTGAGTGCTGCCGTTCCAGATATGCTAGAACTTCAATACGAACTAGAGTCAAAGGCAGCCAAGTGGTATGCCACAATTGACATTGCTAATGCGTTTTTCTCAATCCCTCTGGCAGCAGAGTGTCGTCCACAATTTGCCTTCACTTGGAGGGGTGTCCAGTACACTTGGAATCGATTGCCCCAGGGGTGGAAACACAGCCCCACCATTTGCCATGGACTAATCCAGACTGCACTGGAAAAAGGTGAAGCTCCGGAACACCTGCAATACATTGATGACATCATCGTATGGGGCAACACGGCAGAAGAAGTCTTTGAGAAAGGGAAGAAAATAATCCAAATCCTTCTGAAAGCCGGTTTTGCCATAAAAGAAGGTAAGGTCAAGGGACCTGCACGGGAGATCCAGTTTTTAGGAATAAAATGGCAAGATGGGCGTCGTCAGATCCCAATGGACGTGATTAACAAAATAGCAGCTATGTCTCCACCAACTAATAAAAAGGAAACACAGGCCTTCTTAGGTGTCGTGGGGTTTTGGAGAATGCATATTCCAAATTACAGTCTGATTGTAAGCCCTCTCTACCAAGTTACCCGGAAGAAGAATGATTTTAAACGGGGCCCTGAGCAACAACAAGCCTTTGAACAAATTAAACGGGAGATTGTTCACGCAGTAGCCCTTGGACCAGTCCGGGCAGGACAAGATGTTAAAAATGTGCTCTATACTGCAGCTGGGGAGAATGGCCCTACCTGGAGCCTCTGGCAGAAAGCACCTGGGGAGACCCAAGGCCGACCCCTGGGGTTTTGGAGTCGGGGATATCGAGGATCCGAGGCTCGCTATACTCCAACTGAAAAAGAGATATTGGCAGCATATGAAGGAGTTCAAGCTGCCTCAGAAGTGGTTGGTACTGAAGCACAGCTCCTCTTAGCACCCCGACTGCCAGTGCTGGGCTGGATGTTCAAAGGGAGGGTCTCCTCTACACATCACGCGACTGATGCCACGTGGAGTAAGTGCGCCGCACTGATCACACAACGAGCTCGCATAGGAAACCCCAGTCGCCCAGGAATTTTGGAAGTGATCACGGACAGGCCAGAAGGCAAAGATTTTGGAATGTCGCCAGAGGAGGAGGTGGCACGTGCTGAAGAGGCCCCGCTGTATAATAAACTGCCAGAAAATGAGAGGCAATATGCCCTGTTCACTGACGGATCCTGTCGCATCGTGGGAAAGCATCGGAGGTGGAAAGCTGTCGTATGGAGTCCTACATGACAAGTCGCAGAAACTGCTGAAGGAGAAGGTGAATCGAGTCAGTTCGCAGAGGTGAAAGCCATCCAGCTAGCGTTAGACATTGCTGAAAGAGAAAAAGTGGCCAGTGCTCTATCTCTATACTGATTCATGGATGGTGGCAAATGCCCTGTGGGGGTGGTTACAGCAATGGAAGCAGAGCAACTGGCAGCGCAGAGGTAAACCCATCTGGGCGGCCGCACTGTGGCAAGATATTGCGTCCCGGCTAGAGAATCTGGTTGTAAAAGTACGTCATGTAGATGCTCACATACCCAAGAGTCAGGCCACTGAAGAACATCAAAACAACCAACAGGTGGATCAGGCTGCCAAGATTGAAGTGGCTCAGGTGGACCTGGACTGGCAACATAAGGGTGAGCTATTTATGGCTCAGTGGGCCCATGATACCTCGGGCCATCAGGGAAGAGATGCAACATATAGATGGGCTCGTGATCGAGGGGTGGACTTGACCATGGACACTATCGCGCAGGTTATCCATGAATGTGAAACATGTGCTGCAATTAAGCAAGCCAAGCGGTTAAAGCCCCTGTGGTATGGAGGGCGATGGCTGAAATATAAATATGGGGAAGCCTGGCAGATTGACTATATCACACTCCCGCAAACTCGCCAAGGCAAGCGCTATGTGCTTACAATGATGGAAGCAACCACCGGATGGCTGGAAACATATTCTGTACCCCATGCCACCGCCTGAACACTATCCTGGGCCTAGAAAAGCAAGTCTTGTGGCGACATGGCACCCCAGAACGAATTGAGTCAGACAACGGGACTCATTTCCGAAACAACCTCATAGACACCTGGGCCAAAGAGCATGGCATTGAGTGGGTGTATCACATCCCCTATCATGCACCAGCCTCTGGGAAAATTGAGCGATACAATGGACTGTTAAAGACTACACTGAGAGCAATGGGGGGTGGAACTTCCAAACATTGGGATACACATTTAGCAAAAGCCACCTGGTTAGTCAACACCAGAGGATCTGCCAATCGGGGTGGCCCTGCCCAGTCAGAACTTTTATGTAATGTAGAAGGGGATAAAGTCCCTGTAGTGCACATAAAAATTATGTTAGGGAAGACAGTCTGGGTTACTCCTGCCTCAGGCAAAGGTAAACCCATTCGTGGGATTGCTTTTGCTCAAGGGCCTGGGTGCACTTGGTGGGTGATGCGAAAAGATGGGGAAGTCCGATGTGTGCCTCAAGGGGATTTAATTTTAGGTGAGAATAGCCAGAATTAAACTGTATGATATTAGTTGCTCTATAACCCTGCTACTGTATGTTATCCTTACTATAATTGTTATATGCTATATCCATAGTACTATAGTAAGAATCACTTAGATCAAGCAAGAAAAGAACTGCGATAAAACTGAGCAAAGCGCAGTAGTGATGGAACCAGAACTGCCTCCAGCATGCAACAATCCAACGGTGCACACCATCCTCCTGCTGCGCCCAATGTCACCTGCTCGTCACACTGCACTGAAGCCCAATTCTGCTCTGCCGACTGAGAGGACTTTGCACCATCCCTCCTGCCCAGAAAGACTGGTATGACAGATGGAGCCCAGAGTCGGAAACTAAATGAACTCAATGAACATTTTATGAACATGACCCATGAACTAAAGGAATGATATCTCTGTGTGTATATACATATGTGTGTATATATATATCATTGTTCATATGTCTTAAAGGGATAGAAAGGTGATGATGATTGATCAGGATGTAACTAAAGGTATGGGAACTGTGCATGACGTCAATGGTATAGAATAAGGGGTGGATACTGTCCTGGTTTCAGCTGGGATAGAGTTAACTGTCTTCCTAGTAGCTGGTACAGTGCTATGTTTTGAGTTCAGTATGCGAAGAATGTTGATAACACTGATGTTCTCAGCTGTTGCTCAGTAGTGTTTAAAGTCAAGGATTTTTCAGCTTCTGATGCCCAGCCAGCGAGAAAGCTGGAGGGGCACAAGAAGTTGGCACAGGACACAGCCAGGGCACCTGACCCAAACTGGCCAACGGGGTATTCCATACCATGGGACGTCCCATCCAGTATAGGAACGGGGAGGTGGGGGGGCAGGGAATCGCCGCTCGGGGACTGGCTGGGTGTCGGTCGGCGGGTGGTGAGCAATTGCACTGCGCATCATTTGTACATTCCAATCCTTTCATTATTGCTGTTGTCATTTTATTAGTGTTATCATTATCATTATTAGTTTCTTCTTTTCTGTTCCATTAAACCGTTCTTATCTCAACCCACGGGTTTTGCTTCTTTTCCCGATTTTCTCCCCCATCCCACTGGGTGGGGGGGAAGTGAGTGAGCGGCTGCGTGGTGTTTAGTTGCTGGCTGGGGTTAAACCATGACAGGGGCCTCTACATGCCCCCCCCCATAGCCTCTGCCCCTATAGCACCATAGATCACTGCAGCCTCTCTGCCCCTATAGCTACCATAATTCCCCCCCAACTCATAAGGCTTCCTATAGTCCCTCCCCCAGGTCCCACACCCCCTATGGCTTCCTGTAGCTCCTCCCCCAGCTCCCCCAGCCCCTATAGTCCCTCATGTCCCTCCCCCAGCCCCTATAGCCCCCCTGCAGCCCCCTGTGCCCCTCCCTATAGCTGCTCCCCAGCTTCCGTAGTCCCCTATAGCCTCCATACGTCCCATGGCCGATCTCCAGCCCCTGGGGTCCTCTTCCAGCTCCAAATCATATAGCTCCTTTCCGCCACCTATAGCTTCTTTCCAGCCCCCTAAAGACCTTCTCAAACCTCGGCAGCCCCTATAGCCCGTTCCCAGCCCTGACTGACCCCCTGTAGCCCCCATAGCCCCTTTCCAGAGCCTATAGGCCCCCATAGGTGCTCTCCAGCTCCCACAGCTGCCCATAGTCCTCTACAGCCCCGAAAGCAGCTCTCCAGCCCCTATAGGCCATCTCCAGCCTTTATGGCTGTTCTCCATCACCTATAGCTCCCCATAGCCCTCTATAGCCCTGCACCAGCTCCTACAGAGTCCCCCACAGCCCTTTTACTGGTCCCTATGTCCCCTGTAGCCCCTAGAACCGCTTTGTGCCACTATAGCCCCCATAATCCTCACAGCCATATATAGCTGCTCATCATCCCCTATAGGCCCCATAGTTCCTGTAGCTGCTCATCATCTCCTATGGTTCCCTATAGCAGTCCCTATTGCCACTTATCATCCCCCATGGTCTCCTACACACCCCGCCCCCTACAGCCGCTGGCAGCCCCTGTCGCCCCCATTGGCTGCCCCCAGCCCCGCCCCGCAGTCCCCCTCCCCTAGCTCCCCGCCCCTCCGGGCGAGTCGCGCATGCGCGTTGCGCCCAGCCTAGCCCGCCGGCCGCGTCCCCAGCAGGTACCGGGCTGGGGGGGGCCGGGGGAAACCAGGACCCCCCCCCCCCGCCCCATCCCGGCCCCGCCAGCCCGGCCCCGGCCCCGGCCCCGGCCCCGGCCCCAGCGCATCCCCGCGCCCCGGCCTGGGCCCAGCGCAGACCCCCCGCCCGGTGCCCCCGCCCTATCCTGGTGCCTCGGGCCCGGTCCCCACCCCCATCCCAGTATCCCATCCCAGTACCCCCCCAGTGGGCCCCCCCCATTCCCCCCACCCCCTTGCCCCCCCCATGCCAGGAGAAGTGGGGGGGGGATATTGACACCCCCAAAAGCCACCAACCCCCAGTGCTGCCCCCCCATCACCCCCCTCCCCCCCAGGCTGTTGCCATGACGAAGGAGCGTGGGGGGGACCCCCCCGGCGGGGGGGGGCACCAACCCCCGACCCCCCCAGCCCTGTGGTGGAGCGACGCAAGAAGCCGATGGTGCACCCTGCTGCCCCCCGCCCCCCTGCCCAAGGACTACGGTGAGACCCCCCCCCCTCACCCCGAGACCCCCCCTAGCTCATCGCAAGTGTCCCCAGGGGACCCCCATAGGGACCCCCCCCTCAAAAAAAAAAGCTGGGGGGGGGGCGCTGGGAAGGGGACCCAAGTGGGAATTCTCTGATGGCTGATATAGGGTTGAGCAATGGGGGGGACCTGACACCCCCGCCCACCCCCCCCGGGGACAGGGACCCTCCCCAGGGAACAGGGGACCCCATGGGGACAGGGACCCCCCCCAAAAAAAAAAGGCACGCATGGGGGAGGGTCCCAGGTGGGAATTTGGGGGTTCTCTGATGGCTGCTATGGGGTTGTGCATTGCTGGGTGCCCTCCCCCTTTGTGGACAGTGACTCCACCCCATGGGGACAGAGTCACCCCCCCCCCCCCTTTGTCACAGAGACTCCCCTCACGGCAAGTGACCCCCATGGGGTGGGCACTGGGACCCCAAGTGGGGATTCTCTGATGGCTGATATGCAGTTGTGCACCATGGGGTGCCCCTCCACCCCCCCCTTCTGTCCCCCCCATGTCCCCTCCCCATGTGTCATCATCCCCCATCCCACCCCCAGCCTTCACCTTCTTCGACCCAAATGATGTGGCGTGCCGGGAGATCCTGCTGGACCCTCGCACCACCGTGCCCCAGCTCTTCGCCATCCTGCGCCAGTGGGTGCCCCAAGTGCAGCACAGCATCGACGTCATTGGCAATGAGGTGGGGGTGCCATGGTGGGGGCAGGGTGCTGGGGGAGCCGTGGGGGCAGGGGGAAAGGAATGAGGGGTGCCATGGGGGGTGGGGGGTAACTGGGAGCACTGGGAGTGGAGCTGGGGAGGTCCGGAAGCCTGAGGGAGGGTACTGGGAGGTCACTGGGAGCACTAGGAGGGGAGCTGGGAGCTCTAGGGAGGGTACTAGGAGGTAACTGGGAGCACTGGGAGGGGAACTGGGAAGGAGCTGGGAGCCAGAGGGAGGGTGCTAGGGGGTAACTGGGAGCACTGGGAGGGGAACTGGGAGCTCTAGGGAGGGTACTAGGAGGTAACTGGGAGCACTGGGGACATGACTGAGTGCCCCAGGGGAGTTACTGGGGGGTGACTGGGAGCCCGGGGGGGTGACTGGGAGGGAACTGGGAGGAACTGGCGCATAACTGGTGCAACTGGGCAGATCCTGCGCCGTGGGTGCCACGTGAACGACCGGGACGGACTGACGGACATGACGCTGCTGCACTACGCCTGCAAGGCTGGCGCCCATGGCGTGGGTGGGTGGGTGGGACGGGGGATCCCCATGTCCCCAGTTCTGGTGTCCCCACGTCCCCAGTATCCCCCAGTCCTGGTGTCCCCGTATTCTCAACATCCCCAGTCCCAGCGTCCCCACAGTGGCAGTGTCCCCATGTCCCCGGTATCCCCAGTCCCACCATCCTTATGTCCCCACAGTGGCACTGTCCCCATGTCCCCAGCATCTCCAGTCCCACTGTCCCCATGTCCCTAGTCCCAGTGTCCCCATGTCCCCAGCATCCCCAGTCCCACTGTCCCCACGTCCCCATGCCTGCTCTCCCCACCACCCCCAGCGCCCCCCCCCCCCCCCCCCCCCCGGGCAGCACCATCCCCCCCAGCCCCATCCCCACGGCGGGTGCCCCCGGAGTGATGTCCCTGTCCCCACGCCGGGTGTCGCCGACTCCCAGGGGACCCGGCGGCAGCTGTGCGTTTGTCCACACGGCTGCTGGCGCTGGGGGGGGATGTGACGCTGCGGAGCCGCTGGACCCACATGAACGCCCTCCACTACGCTGCCTACTTCGACGTCCCCGAGCTCATCCGCACCCTCCTGCGGGCGGCAGCCCCCCGAGGTGAGGGGTCCCCCCACACCGGGGTCCCCCCACACCAGGGTCCCTTGGGGGCAGGACACTGGGGGTCTTGGAGGGAAGAGCATTGGGGTCCCCTAGGGGAAGGACACTGGGGTCCCTTGGGGGGCAGGACATTGGGGTCCCTGGAGGGAAGAGCATTGGTGTCTCCTAGGGGAAAGACATTGGGGTCCCCAGGGCAGGACACCAGCGTCCCCTGGGATACAGGACATTGGGGTCCCTGGGGGAAGGACACTGGAGTCCCTTGGGGGAAGAACATTGAGGTCCCCTGGGCTGCAGGACACAGGGGTCCCCAGGGTCAGGGACACCGAGGTCCCATAGGACAGGGTGCTGGTGTCCATGGGGCCAGGAGCCTGGGTTCCCCCCGCTGCCACCCCTCCTCTCTCTCCGGGGTGGGCTGTGCCTCAGTTTCCCCCTGCAGTGCTGCACTCGACCTGCAGCGACTTCAGCCACGGGACAGCACTGCACATCGCTGCCTCCAACCTCTGCCTGGGGGCTGTGCGCTGCCTGCTGGAGCATGGGGCCGATCCTGCCCTCCGGGTACTGTGGGGGGGGTGGGGGTTGGGGGATTGGGGGGTATCAGGGTGACTGGGAGGGGTTGGGGGTGTAATGGGGTATTGAGATGTTGGGGGGAATTGGGAGGGATTGGGGGATTAGGGGTGTAATGGGGTGCTGGGGGGTAGTGGGAGGGCTTAGGGTATTAGATTGAGGGGTGTTGGGGGGGATTGGGGTACTGGGGGGATTGGGAGGGATTGGAGTATTGGGGGTGTAATGGGGTACTGGGGGGGATTGGGGGGCCTTGGGGCTATTGGGGTGTCAGAGCTATTGGGGGTACAGAGGGGTACAGAGGTATGGAGGGGCATGGGGGTACCAGCATTATTGTGGGTGTTGCATTATTGGGGGGCTCAGGGGGCTGTGACAACACCCAGGGGTGTTGGGGTGCCCATGGGTGCCCCTTCCCACCAGTTACCCCCAAACAGACCCCCCCCTTTTTCCCCACACACCCCCCCCACACACAGAACAGCAAGGGTCAGGTGGCGGCCGAGGTGGTGCCAGACCCTACGGACATGGCGCTGGACAAGGCGGAGGCGGCACTGGCGGCGCGGGAGCTGCGACAGCTGCTGCTGGACGCCGTCCCCCTGAGCTGCAGCCTCCCCCGCGTCACCCTGCCCAACTACGACAACCTACCCGGGAACCTCATGCTGCTCTGCTCGGCCTCCAGCTGGGCGACCGCGTCCGCGTCGACGGCGGAAAGGTGGGGGGCGCGGGTGGGGGACGCAGGGACGGGGCAGGGGGGACGGCACCCAAGCAGGGTGCAGGCAGGACCCGTGCAATGGCAGGATGCTCTGCATGGGGATGCAGGTATGGCATGGGGGGAACTGGGGGTGAAATGAGGGTTTGGGGGTGAATAATGGGGTTTTGGGGCAAATAATGGGGTTTTGGGGCAGATAGAGGGGGTTTTAGGTTGCACAGATGGTTTTGGGGGGGGCTGGGGGCTCCCAGGGGTGCTGGGGCCCAGCAGCACCCAAGCGGG
>NW_026293187.1:0-32128 GCF_026419915.1 Harpia harpyja
CTGTCCCCCCTCCAGGTGCCCCCCCCACCCCCCCGGTACCCCCCCCTCGGTCCCTCACATGTAGTTGGCCAGGTTGTGCTCCTCCAGCGTGTGGGTCTCGAAGCCGTGGGGGGTTGTGTCGAAATAGTCGCTCCCGATGCCGCAGATGAAACATTTTGTCTGGGGAGGGATTGGGGGGTCAGGGACCAGCCAGCCCCCCCCCCCCGCCAGACCCAGGCATCCTGCAAGCCCCCCCCGGGGGGGGGTGTCACTCACCTCCATGTCCTCCTTCACCTGCTCCTGCTGGTCCCGCAGCTCCCCAAAAGCATCGATGATCAGACCTGGGATGGGGGGGGACACGGACAAGGAGGGGGGGGGGTCAGCGGGGTGGAGACCCCCCCACCATAGGCTCGCCATAACCCCCCGCCCCAGCCCGGGGGGGGTCCCTACCCTGGATGATGGCCAGGAGGATGACGATGACGAAGAAGAAGAAGGTGATGTCGAAGACAACGCGGTACAGCTCGTAGTCGTCCCCCGCTGGGTCCTCGATCTCGTCCCCAATGCCCCCCCCGGCCCGAACTCCCACGTACATGTGGAACAGGTAGCACTGGGGGGGGGGGGGGCAGCACGGGGGGGGGTCAGGGACCCCCCAGAACCACTGCTGCCCCCCCCAGGGAGCCCCAAAACCCTTCTAGGAACCCCCCAGCACTCCCCAGGACCATCCCAGGGACCCCCCCAGGGACCCTCTGGACCCCCCTGGGCCACCCAGGCCCACTCCAGACCCACCCAGGGACCCCCTGGACACCCGCTGACTCCCAAGGCACCTCCTGGATGCCCCCAGGGACCCCAGCTTCACTCCTAGGACACCCCCAGGCCCCCCCCCGAACCAGCCCAGAGGTCCCCAGCTTCTCCAAAGACACCCTCTGGAGACCCCCCAGGACCCCCTAGGACCATCCCAGGGACCCCTTGGATGCCCCTGGGACCACCCCAGACCCCCCTGGGACCCCTCAGAACACCCCCACAGGGACCTCCAGGACCCCCAGAGCCCTGCGGGACTCCCCAGGGACCCCCTATGACCATCCCAGGGACCCCATAGATGCTCCCAGGACCCCTCCTAGGACCATTCCATGGACAACCCCCCCGGGTCCCCTGTCCCCCCCCACCCCCGGCCCCCCACCCCACCGACCGTCATCATGTCGTCGCACTTCATGTCAGGCTCATCCTCATCCTCGCTCTTGTTGTAGAACTTGCGGAAGAAGTTGAAGGCCACCACGGTGTAGAGGTACACGACCACGGCCAGCAGCCCCACCGTCATCGCCAGCTGGGGGGGGGGGGGCGGGGACGGACACGGACGGGAAGGATGGCGTCAGTGGGGTCCCCCACCCAGCCCTGGCCACGCCCCCCACCCCAGGCAGCCCCCCCCCACCTGCTTGCCGTTGTGGGTGACGGAGGAGAGGATGGTGCGGAGGGTCTTCACCCCCATGGCGATGTCCAGGAGGTGGGAGGCGAAGAAGAAGTTGTTGTAGTGGCCCAGGAGGGACATGGCCATGTACCAGGTGAGGTAGAGGAAGGACTGGGGGGGGGACACACACACCATAGCGGGGGGGGTCACCCTGCAGCCTGGCACCCCTGTTGCTGGGGGTCCAACACCCCCAGCACCTTGGGACTCTCATCACCCTGGTACCCCCATCCCTGGGGGGTCCTGGGTCCCATCACCCCAGAACCCTCATCGCCCTGGGACCCCCCCACTGCTGGGGGTCCCACACCCCCCCACAATGAGACCCCCACCAGCCCTGTGGGGTCCTGACTCCCACCACCCTGGGACCCTCATTGCCCTGGGACCCCCATCCCTGGGGGAACTGCTGACCCCCATCACCCTGGGTACCCTCATCCCTGGGGGGTCCCAGACCCCCATCACACTGAGTCCCCCCCCATCACCCCGGGCCCCCCACCCTGACCTCCCCAGCTCCCCCCACTCACGTTGTCAGTGAAGATGACCCCAAACTTCCAGATCTGGTACCTGATGTCGATGGATGTGATCCTGCGGGAAGGGGGAGGGGGGGTGTGTGAGGATGTGAGGGGAATCCCCAGGATGGGTATGACCCCCCCCCCCACCTCCAGACGAGCCCCCCACACCCACCAGGTGAGGAGGGAGCTGTCGGGGGGGGCCTTCCTCTCGCCCTGCGCCCCAATATCCAGGCTGGCCAGCTCCATCCCCAGCAGCTCCGCGATGCGCTCGCGCCCGTAGATATCCCCATACTTCTCCAGCACCTGGGGGGGGGGCACGGTTGGGGCGGGGGGGGCACACACGACACGGTCAAGGGGGGGACAGGACACGCTCAGGGTCCAGCCCCCTCCTGTGTCCTGCGGGACCCCCCCTCTCACCTTCCTCTTGACGAACTTGTCCCAGTAGTTGCTGGGGAAGGACCTGAGGGGACAGGGAGAGGTTGTGGGGGGGTCTGTGTGTCCTGTCCCCCCCCCCAGCAGCCACATCTGGCCCGGGGGGGGCCCCAGAGGTCTCCCAGCTGGTCCCCCGTACTGGGTGTTGACCGCCAGCCAGTCCCACTGGTCACTCAGCCCCCCCACATACTGGGTTAGGAGCACCAGGAGGTTCCCCCCCCCCAGACCCCCCCCAGACCCCCGTACTGGGCGTTGAGCACCAGCCGGTCCCACTGGCCCTTGACGTCGTCGTCTGGCGGCTGCTCGGTGATGTAGAGCCCCGAGAACTCCAGGCGCCGTGCCACCTCCTTCTCCCGCTTGAAGATCACCAGCGGGATCTGGGGGGGGGACACGGGGACATGGGGGGACACCGGGACATAGGGGTCGGGGGGGACACGGGGACATGGGGGGACACCGGGACATGGGGGGACACAGGGACATGGGGGTGAGGGGGGACATGGGGGGACACGGGGACACAGGGGCCAGGGGGGACACGGGGACATGGGGGGACATGGGGACATGGGGGTACATGGGGGGACATGGGGGTCAGGGGGGACATGGGGGGACACGGGGACACAGGGGTTGGCAGGGACACGGGGACATGGGGGGACATGGGGGGACACAGGGACATGGGGGGGCATGGGGACATGGGGGACACAGGGACATGGGGGTGAGGGGGGACACAGGGACATGGGGGGGACATGGGGGGACACGGGGACACAGGGGTCGGGGGGGACATGGGGACATGGGGGGGTCAGCGAGGACACAGGGTCACAACCCAGGCCCGGGGGAGGAATCAGCAGGGCCTGGGGGGCGTGGCCGGGCACAAAAGGGCGTGGTGACCAGGTAGGAGGGTGTGGTCACCAGGTAGAAGGGTGTGGCCACCAGGTTGTGGGGGCGTGGCCAGGGCCAGATGCCTGCTCCAGGTGTGTGTGTGAGGACGACGACCAGGTGTGGGCATGGCCAGATGACTGGGTGTGGCCAATCAGGGTGTGGCACCATAAATGGGTGTGGCTGGGGGCAGCTGGGCGTGGTCAGGGGCAGGCAGGCGCGGCCAGGGGCAGGTTGGCATGGCCAGATACTGACGCCAAGTAGGGGTGGGCAGGTGGGAACAGGGTGGGGCGTGGCCAAGGGGGGCGTGGCCAGAGGCAGGGCGTGGCCGGGCGTGGCCGGGCGCACCTTGAGGCAGTTGTAGCCGATGATGCAGAGGAAGGCGACGAGGGTGTGGGCCAGGGCCAGGCCCTGCAGCGCCGGCTGCATGTATCCTGTGCTCTCCTCCAAGAAGTAATAGACCACGCTCTCCTCCCCGGCCCCCCCGGCCTCGTCCCCCCCGTCCTCCTCGGCCACCGCCGCCGCCAGCCCCGAGCCCTCCGGCTCCTCCTCGGTGCCTGGAGGGTGCTCTGACACCTGGGGGGGTGGGGGGGGGGTGAGGGCACCTGCCCACCCCCGTGCCCTGGGGACCTGAGGGTCCTGGTACCCGTCAGCCCCCCTTACAGACTCCAGAGCCCCCCCCAACCAAGGAGCCAGGGTGGCCCCAACCTGTGCCATACCCCCCCTCAGGGACCCAGGGGTCTGGGTTGCCCCCATCCCATAATCCACCCCCACGGATGCAGGGTGCCCACACCCCATCCCATATCCCCCCCCAGGAACCCGGGGTGCCCCCACCCCATCCCATACCCACCCCAAGTTTTCAAGGTGCCCCCAGCCCATCCCATATGCCCCCCCTCCCAGGGAGCCGAGGTGCCCCCCACCCCATCCCATACCCCCCCCCCGCAGGGACCCAGACCTTGTAGAAGAGGAGGATGAAGTTGATGGCGAAGGCGAGGAAGAGCGCCAGGAACCGCAGGTTGTAGAAGTTCCTGGACAAGTAGTTCTGCACCGGGGGGAGGGACAGGGACATGCTCAGGGGTGGGGGGGGTCCAGCCCCAGGACCCCCCTGAGCACCTACCCAGGGTATGCCCCCATTGATGGGGGCCCCATTGCCCCCCCCCCCCCCCGCCCAGGGATGGGGGTCCCAGTGGCCGGCTTGCACATGGGGAGGAGGGTCCCAGTGCTCAGGCAATGGGGGTCCCAGCCCCTCCTTGGCCCCCCCCCCGTACCAGGAATTTGACCCTCTGGACCTCCAGCTCAGTCCAGAACTCGAAGGCTCCTTCGGCCGGTGGCTCCTTCCGCTCCCGGGGGACCGATTTCCTCCTCTTCTCGGGGGCACCAGGCTCGGGCCCCCCCTCGGACCCCTCCGCCCCGGCCTTCTCCCCATTCTCCGTGCTGGGGTGAAGGTGCTGCCTGGGTGGGGGCCTCCAGCGGGACCCTCCATCCTTCCCACAGCCCCGCCAAGGGGGACAGGCACCCCCCGATGGGGCCAGGTACCCACCCCACCACCCCAGTGGGGCCATGCACCCACCCCATAGCTCCAGTGGGGCCACGGACCCACCCCAGAGCCCCCAGTGGGACCATGCAGCACCCAACAGGGCCATAGACCCACCCTACTGCCGCAATGGGACCATGGAGCGCCCAAGGGGGGGCCAGGCAACACCCAACGGGGCCACGGACCCACCCCAGAGCTCCAATGGGGCCATGCACCCACCCCACAGCCCCCAGTGGGACCATGCAACACCAATGGGACCATGAACCCACCCCATAACTCCAATGGGGCCAGGCAACACCCAACAGGACCATGAACCCACCCCAGAGCCCCCAGTGGGACCATGGAACACCCAATGGGACCATGAACCCACCCCAGAGCCCCAGTGGGACCACGCAACACCCAATGGGACCATGAACCCACCCCAGAGCCCCCAGTGGGACCACGGAACACCCAACGGGACCATGAACCCACCCCAGAGCCCCCAGTAGGACCATGCAGCACCCAACGGGGGCCATGGACCCACCCTACTGCCCAATGGGACCATACACACCCCAATGGGGCCATGGACCCCCTGGGGGGTCCTGCCCCTCCACTTACTCAGCTTTCTCCGCCTCGCCCGGCAGCTCCTCTTCCTTCTGTGGCTCCTCCTCCACCACCTCCTCTCCGTCCTCCTGTGGTGGGAGCCAGGATCGGGGTCAGGGGGGCACAGACTGACACCCCCCCCTCCCCAAGCCCTGCTCAGGCCGGTCATGCCCATAGGGGACAGAAACCAGGTGTTTGGGGACCCCCCCACTGCTGGGAGGGAGCCCAGGGTCCTGCCCCTCCTAAGGAACCCCCCCAGTGTCCTGCTCCCCCCATAGGGGACCCCTGGGGTCCTGCCCCCCCATAGGAACCCTTAGCATCCTTCTACCCACCCCCCCCTCCCAGGGAACCCAAGCATCCTGCACCTCCATAGGGACTCCCCCAGCATCCTACCCCCCCATAGGGGACCCCTGGGGTCGTGTTCCCCCCCCAGAGACCCCCAGCATCCTGCCCCCCCCCCCGAGACTCCGAGCATCCCCCCCCCCCCCACCGAGCCCCCATCGGCTGCCTACCCCAATCTTCCTCCCGGAGGATGGGAGTGCCCTCGGGGGTGGGGGGGCTCGGCAGCAGGGGGCTCCCCGATGTCCCCCAGCCCCCCGGGGGCGTCGGGGGCTGCCAGCCGATAGTGCCCGGGCTCCTTGCGCACCCCGAAAGCCGTCACCGGCGCCGCCGCCGCCTCCTCCTCCTCCTCTTCCTCCTCGGGGGGCTGCGGCAGGTGGGGGGTGGGCGGGGGGACAGGGTCTTGGGGACCCCCTTCTTCTCCCCCCGTGGCTGCCCCGGCCTCGCCGCCCCCCACAGCATCCTGAGTGGGGGTCGGGCATGCTGGCCAGCAGCTCGGCCAGAGCTAGCCGCTGCGCCCCTTCCACTAGCCCCCCTCCGAAAAGAGAGGTCCAGGCCAGGCGCCCCACGGCCCCCAGCACCCCCCAGCCCCCCAGAAGCCCCCCCAGCATCGCCCGGCCGGTGGCCGCTCCCGCCGCCCACGCCAACTCCCGACCCGGCCGGCGTCGCAACCGTCGCAACCGTCGCCGCCAGGTTTGGGGGGACCCCAACAAACGTCGCAGCCCCCCAGCCCCCGCCAACAGCTCCCCAAAAGCTGAGGTGGGTTCGGAGGGGGGAGGTGGAGCAGTGGGATCAGGGGTCTCCTCTTCTTCCTCCTGCTCCTCATCCTCTCCTTCTTCCCGGGGGGGTTCCTCCTCGGAGAGGCGAGAGGCAATCTGCATTTCGAAGATGGTGTCCTCGCAGAAGCTGACGAAGAGCTCCATCTTCTCGGCCTCCCCCCCTTCGTTGACCACGTCGAAGATGAACTGGCGCTTGGATTCCTTCACTTGGGGCATCTCCCACTGTGCCTTGTTGGCGGCGCTGATCTCGAAGTAGAGGCGTTCGATCCGTCGAGCGGCTCCCATGATCTCGATCCGTCCCAAAAAAGGACGGAAATACTCCAAGATGCTGGCCGCTTGCTCCAAGAAGGTCCGGAGACGTTGGTCATGGGGAACGTGCTCCGAGAGGTTGGTGAGGAGCACGGCCACGTTGAAACCGATGTCACGAGCGGGTTCTTGAAAGCGACCAGCAAAGGCTTCCACGTCGATCATCTCGTTCTCGTCCGCCTCGGAGCAGGAGAGCAGGAACTGGATCTCGGCGGGTTCGTACTGCTTCTGGCTGTCCATCGCCTTCTGGAAGTCCTTCTTGGAGATGAGACCTCGCGGGTCCGAGACGTAGTCGCGGAAGGCGTCTGAGGCCACGATGTCCCGCAGTTTCAGGAACATGTCGAAGAACTTGAGGATCATGGTGACGTTGCTGGAGGACTCCACCAGCATGTCCACCATCTGCCGGGCGATGGTCCCGTTCACCACGTTGCCTGTGGAGGTGGAGGGGGGATGTCTCGTCAGGTCTGGGGATGCTGCAGGAACAGCCCTGGTACCTGGGGACACCTGGAGAGCATGGGGATGGCTCTTGTGGCCGGGGATACCCCAGGTGGCCAAGGACACCTCAAGTGGCATGGGCCACCATGGATGGTGGGGAGCACCCTAGAGAGCAAGGGGACACCCTGAGGGACAGGGGACACCCCAGGTGGTCAAAGGACACCTTGGAGAGTGAGGGGACACCTTGGATGGTCAAGGGACACCTCAAGTGGCATGGGCCACCATGGATGGTGGGGAACACCCTGGAGAGTGAGGGGACACTATGAGGGACAGGGGACACTCCTGATGGCATGGGGACAGCCTGGATGGTGAGGAGACCTCGTCTTGGGGGTGTCGTGTCCCCCCAGTGATACGGGCATCCTGGGTGGCATTAGGAGATCCTGGATGGTGGATGGGATGTCCTAACCCCAGGTGGCATGGGATAGCGAGGACACCCTGGATGGCAGGGGGACATTGGGTGACGTTGGGGCACCCATGGCAGCAGAGGGGTCCTGGACACCCCGGGGTGGGGGGGGGACGACAAGGGGACCCCACCTTCTAGCAGGGACAGCAGCATCACCACCATGTCCTTCTGCAGGTCCAGCAGCTCCTTCAGCAGCTCGATCTGGCTGGAGTCCTGGGGGAAGGACAACATGGGGGGGACACACACCATGAGCCCAAGGTGGTCCCCCCCCGTGCCGTGACCCCCACCACAGCCCCAAACCCCCTTACCTGGGGGCACGACCCGCTCCAGCACCGCTCCTCGCGCCACGAGACAGAGGGAGGGTGGTGGCCCCCCAACTCGCAGGCAACCCAAGCGGGGGGGGTCTGGGGGGGCTTTGCCATGCCATGGGGGGGGGGTTGGTTAGCAACGCCATGCAACGCTGGGGAGGGGGACGGGGCGGGGGGCTCGGCGGGTGCTTACGCCCATCCGGGGTCCCGGCGTTTGGCCCATCTGGCAGCAGCGGGGCGGAAAGGTCCGTCAGAGCCAGCTTGGGGTGTCATGGGGTCCCCCCGGAGTGTCATGGGGTCCCCCCCATCTTGGGGGGGGGGGGTCCTTAGGGTGCCCCAGGGCCAACGGGATGGTTTGGGGGTTGGAAGGGGGGCTGCTGATGCCACTGGGGACCCAGGTGTCCCCAACTCTCCCCACCTTGGGGACAGCAAGGAGGGGCCAGCGGGTTAGTAGGGGGTGGGGGGGTCCCAGTGCTCCCAGTACCCTCCCAGTGCCCACCTGGGCCAGCTTCTTCATCATGTGCGCGAAGACGTGGAGGAAGCCGACGACGGCGTCCCAGAGGCGGCTGTGAGCCAGGCTCTGCTGGTTCCCCGTGCAGGGACCCTGCGGGTGGCGGGCACTGGCACTGCTGGCCCCAGTGACCCCCAGAGACCCCCTGGGGACCCTCGGGGACGGTGGGACCTCCTAGGGAGTCCTGGCAGCCCCAGGGAATTGGGACCACCAGGGAACATCAGGGACACTGGGAGCCCTGGGACATTGAGGGTCTTGGGGACATCAGGATCGCTTAGACACAGGGGTCCTCCCAGGGACCTTGGGGACCTCCCAGGGACTCCCAGGGACATCAGGGTCCTTGGGGACCAGCAGGGACATCAGGGTCCTTGGGGACCCCCAGGGACATCGGGATCCCCAGGGACCCCCAGGGACCTCCCAGAGACCCCGAGGGACATCAGGGTCCTTGGGGACCACCAGGGACATTGGGATCCCCAGGGACCTCAGGGACCTCCCAGAGACATCAGGGTCCTTGGTGAGCACCAGGGACATCGGGACTCCTGGGACACTGGGGTCCTTGGGGACCACCAGGGACATCGGGATTCCCCAGGGACCTCAGGGACCTCCCAGGGACCCCCAGGGACATCAGGGTCCTTGGGGACCAGCAGGGACATTGGGGTCCCCAGGGACCTCAGGGACCTCCCAGGGACCCCCAGGGACATCAGGGTCCTTGGGGACCACCAGAGACATCGGGGTCCTTGGGGACCCCCAGGGACATCAGGATCCCCAGGGACCCCCAGGGACCCCCAGGTACATCAGGGTCCTTGGTGAGCACCAGGGACATCGGGACTCCTGGGACACTGGGGTCCTTGGGTACCAGCAGGGACATCGGGATCCCCAGGGATCTCAGGAACCTCCCAGGGACCCCCAGGGACATCAGGGTCCTTGGGGACCAGCAGGGACATTGGGGTCCCCAGGGACCTCAGGGACCTCCCAGGGACCCCCAGGGACATCAGGGTCCTTGGGGACCACCAGGGACATTGGGATCCCCAGGGACCTTGGGGACCTCCTTAGGGACACTGGGGTCCTTGGGGACCCCCAGGGACATCAGGATCCCCAGGAACCTCCCAGGGACATACAGGAACACCAGGATCCCCAGGGCACCAAGGCTCCTGGGGACCCCCAGGGAGCTTGGACCACCCTCTCCAGCCCCCCAGGGACATCGGGGGTGGGGGACTGTGGGGTCCATCCCACCCGGGTGTGCTTAGCGAGGGGCTGGAGGGGGGGGTCTGGGCAGGGTGGGGGGCTCACCTGGATGTACTCGGTGAGGCTGTTGAAGACCTGCTTGGCCACGGCCATGGCCTTGGAGAAGTTGCGCTTCCCCTGCTCGTCGATCACGTCCTTCCCCGAGTAGTACCAGTAGAAGTCGCTGATGGACTCCTGCCACCGGACGGGCACCGTCAGCGGTGAGGTGGGGGGGGGGACAGGGACACAGGGACCACCAGTGGGATGGGGACATGGGGACCAACAGCAACACGAGGACTTGAGGATGGGGACGTGGGGACCACCGGCAACACAAAGGGGGGATGGGGGTGTGGGGACCACTGGCAGCATGAGGACACGGGGACAGGGACATAGGGACCACCAGCAGCACAAGGACGTGGGGACAGGGACCACCGGCAACACAAGGACATGAGGATGGGGACGTGGGGACCACCAGCAGCACAAGGACATGGGGATGGAGACACAGGGACCACCGGCAACACAAGGACATGAGGATGGGGACGTGGGGACCACCAGCAGCATAAGGACATGGGGACGGGGACGTGGGGACCACCAGCAGCATGAGGACATGGGGATGGGGACACAGGGACTGCCGGCAGCACGAGGACATGGGGATGTGTGTCAGGGATGAAGATCAGGGACGTGGGTCAGGGAACATGGCTTGGGGCTGGGGCAGAGCCGTGGGGTGTGGGATTGGGGATGGGGTCCAGGCTGGAGGCCATGGTGTGGGGCTGGGGGGGGGCCGTGGGGTGCGGTACCTGCAGGCGCAGCAGGTAGTCCACGGTGCAGATGATGATGTTGATGGTGGTCGTGTTCCCCGTCTGGGTGCGCAGGTAGTTCTGGAAATCTGGGGGGGGGGGGGGGGAATGGGGTGAGACCAGCCCCACGGCCACCCCATGACAGCCCAGCAGCCCCTCCTGCCCCATAGCTCCTTCTCCTGCCCCACAGTTCTCCAAAGCCCCTTCCCCACCCCAGAGCCCCCTCGTGTCCCATAGCCATACCCCTATGCCCCCCCCCCATGCCCTCTCACCATTGTTGTGCCCCTCGCACAGCAACTGGAGCAGCCGGAAGAGATCCTGCGTGAACTCATCGTCCGACATCACCTTCTCCCCTGGGGGGGGGCACGGATGGACGGACGGGGTCACACGGGGACAAAGCCGGGGTCACACGGGGACACCCCAGGGTGGCACGGGGACACCCCAAGGTGGCAATGGGGACACCCAAGGGTGGCACAGGGACACCCGGGGTGGCAGGGGGTTAGCATGGTGGGGGGACAGCCAGTGGGGCCGAGGGGGTCGGGGACAAGCGGGGACAGGCATGCTGTGGGGACACTGTAGGGGTGGCAGCCAGGGGACGTGGGGACGTGCCGTGGGTCCCACTCTGGGGACAGGGCACGGGGAGGCCACGTCGGTGCCACCTTCCTCCAGCACCGCCCCCCCCCCCCCCCAGCCCTACAGACCCTACAACAACCCCTGCAGCTGGGCAACCCCGTCGTAACACCTCATAGCCCCTACAACAGCACCCTATAGACCCTACAATAACACCCCATAGACCCTACAACAGCACCCTATAGACCCTACAATAACACCCCATAGCCCCATAGACCCTACAATAACACCACATAGCCCTATAGACCCTACCACAGCACCCTATAGATCCTACAGTAACACCCCATAGCCCTATAGTCCCTACAAGAGCACCCTATAGATGCTACAATAACACCACACAGCCCTAAAGACCCTACCACAGCACCCTATAGACCCTACCACAGCACCCTACAGACCCTACAACAGCACCCTACAGACCCTACAATAACCCCCCCCAGCCCTATAGACCCTATGATAACCCCCCAGCCCTATAGACTGTATATACACCCCCCTCCCCAGCCCTATAGCCCCTACGATAACGAGTATTTACCGTTCTCACGGCTGATGACTGTCACCAGGAGCCGGGATGGGGAGAGAAGGGGAGAGAGGAGGTGAGCAGGGCGGGGGGGTCATTAGAGCTGGGGGATCATTAGGAGTGGGGGGGGGTATTAGGGTTGGGGACAATTAGGGTTTTGGGGGGGTCATTAGGACTTTAAGGGGTATTATTAGCCCAGGGGTATTAGGTGCCTTGGGGGAGTATTGGGGCCTGGGGGGGGGTATTAGGGGCCTGCAGGGGCTGTTAGGGGTCAAGGTGGGGTATTAGGGCTTGGGGGGGTGTTAAGGGCATAGAGGAGTATCAGGGCTATAGGGGTATCAAATCTATGGGGGGGGGCATTAGGGGCTCAGGGGGCATTAGGGACCCGGGGGGGCAGTCATTAGGGTTTGGGGGGGGCATTAGGGCTTTGGGGGTGTATTAGGGACCCGGGGGGGGCATTAGGGCTTTGGGGGGGCATTAGGGGCTCAGAGCCACATTAATAGCGGGCACTCGGGGGGGAGCAGCGCAGCAGGACGGGGGGTGCAGGATGGGAACCCCTGGTCACAACCCCCATCCCCATCCCATGGGGCAGTGGCAATAGAGGGGTCCCGGGCAGGGGGGGTGCCTGGGCAGGACCCCCCCACTCACTCGTCCCCTCCTCCGTCACCATGCCCAGCCCCTCCGCCTTGTTCTGCCGCTCGAAGGCATTGAGGTCCAGGACGCTGTGGGGACACAGGAGGGGTGGTCAGGATGCGGCCCCCCGAAACCCTTCCAGGCCCCCCCCCCCAAGCTGGACCTGATCCCCTCTGCAGCGCCTGAATTAAGCGCTCAAGCTATCCGCACAAGATTCCGCTTATTTCAGTAAAGGATCGAACTTGTGTGTGTTTCAACACGGATCTGGGGAGAACTAACGGCATACAGCCCATGCTACTAACACCGGAACGCGTGTCTGGCTGGGCTGGGATGTTTGCGAGTCCTCAGAACATCGTTAAAGATAAAACAGTTAAAGATAAAAACGTTCCATACGCGTACGGGTGACTGTCTTCAGCCACATCTTCCCAGGCGTGCGCAAAGCCATCCTCCCACCTGACCTTGTAAAACTAGTTCTTCCAAGGCTTGGCGCAACAAATTCTAACGTTCCCTCTTGAAAACGGATGCCGGCTGTTCCCAGCTGCTCCCACACCCTCCCTGGGGGTCCTCGATCTCTTGGGGACCCCCCCAAAGCCCTGAACCCCTGGGGCACCCATGGAGGGTCCCTGATGCCCAGAGGGGACCCCAAAGCCCATGGGGAGACCCTGATGCCCACAGGGGTCCCTGATTCCCATGGGGGGACCCCGATGCCCGTGGGGGGACCCCAGCCCAGGCATCACCTGCAGGTCTGCATCAGCGCCTGGACGCTCTGGAAGAACCCGACCTCCCGCTTCTCCTTCAGGTAGTCCAGCATTTTCTGGGGGACACACACACACATACGTGTGGACGGACAGACACCAGGACCGGGACACGGGCACCGGTGCGGGGACACGGATGTGCCCGTGAGTGCTTGCACAGGCGTGAGTGTGGATGGAAGCATGCATGGGTGTGCACATGGACACGTGCGTGGATGTATGGACATGTACATGGATGTATGGACATGCGGGCGTGCAGACACATCCATAGACATGTGTGCAGACACAAGGACACATGCATGGATGTATGGACGTGTGCATGGATGTATGGACGTTTACATGGATGTACAGACACATGCATGGATACACAGACACATGCATGGATGTACGGACACGTGCATGGACATACAGACATGTGCATGGA
This sequence comes from Harpia harpyja, assembly GCF_026419915.1. Classification (NCBI taxonomy): domain Eukaryota; kingdom Metazoa; phylum Chordata; class Aves; order Accipitriformes; family Accipitridae; genus Harpia; species Harpia harpyja. The sequence continues at coordinate 13,481 of NW_026293187.1, forward strand.
TGTATGGACACATGCATGGATGTATGGACATGTGCATGGACACACAGACATGTGCATGGATGAATGGACATGTGGGCGTGCAGACACATCCATAGACACATGTGCAGACACACGTGCAGACACACGGACACATGCATGGCTGTATGGACATGTGCATGGACATACAGACACATGCATGGACACATGGACACATGCATGGATGTACAGACACATGCATGGACATATGGACACATGCATGGACATACAGACACATGCATGGACACACAGACATGTGCATGGATGTATGGACATGTGGGCATGCAGACACATCCATAGACACTCTTACAGACACACGGACACATGCATGGATGCATGGACACATGCATGGATGTACAGACACGTGCATGGATGTATGGACACATACATGGTTACACGGACACATGCATGGACACATGCATGGAGGTATGGACATGTGGGCATGCAGACACTTCCATAGACACATGTGCAGACACACAGACACGTGCATGGATGTATGGACACGTGCATGGACCTATGGACATGTGGGTCTGCAGACACATCCATAGACACGTGCAGACACATGGACATGTGACAGACATGCCAGGATGGACAGCCTCGTGCATGCTCCCACGGCAATGATGCAGCCCCATGTGCATGTGTGGCCTCGTGCATGGACACGGGGACACAGGGACGCACGGACACAGGGACGCACGGACGCCCTCCTACCTGCTGCACGTCAGCGTTGCCCCCGTTGAGGATGGAGATGCCCAACTTGAGGGTGGAGGACACCATGTCGCCCCGCTCCCCTGCCAAAGCCGGGCACCGTCACGGCCGCCCCGTGCCAGTGGGTTGCACGAGGACACCCATGCGAGGGGTGGGGGGGGTATTGCACGAGGACCCCCACCCCCCGTGCGAGGGGCTGCCCGCGGGGTCTCACCCTTGCAGGCGCTGATCATCTGCAGCACCATCTCGGCCGCCCCCCGTGTGTGCAGCCGGGCTTGCTGGTACAGCAGCTTCTGCTTCTCCATCTCCTTCTCCTGGGGGGGGGGGCATGGGGGAGGTCAGGGGGGGTCACAGGGGTCGGGGGGGGTCAGGGGGGGCTCAGGGTGCCCCCACACCCACCTCGAATGAGTCCTCGGCTTCTTCTTCCTCCTTCTCCTCCTCCTTCTCCTCCTCTTCCCCTTCCTCGATGTGACAGCTCTGGGGGGGGCAGAACGAGCCGGGGGGTCCCCAGTTGAGCCCCCGCCCAACACAATCCTAGGGGTCCCCCACAATCCCTGGGAACCCCGCCAACCCCTGCAGCCCCCCCCCCTCGGGACCCTGGGTTTGGGTGGTTTGGGGGGGCACAGGGGAGTGGGGAGGGACATGGGGGGGCCAGGACCCACCTTGGCCATGATGCCAGCGTATGCCATGTACAAATGATCCTTCTCCAACTTACTGCAGGATTCGGGGGGACACGGCTCAAAGGGGTGCACCGAGACCCCCCCCAAGGGGGGACCCAGGTGTCTGGGTGCCCCCCACCCTGAGGGGACCCAAGCATCCAGGAGCCCCCCCCCACCTTTTCTCAGTCAGTGCCGTCCGGCTGAAGTGCAGGATGAGCTGGTGCAAGGGGTCCGGCTTCTTATCCTGCTCCTCTTCCTCCTCCTCCTCTTCCTCCCCCGACTTCTACCTCAGCCACCACCGCAGGGCTCAGCTGGGGGGGTCCCCAGCCAGTGAAACCCCCCCCCCCCAGCCCGGGCAGACCCCCCCCCAGCTCACCGAGAGGTCATCAATCATGCGGTCCTCAAAGGGATGCTCCTCGGGCACCAGCCAGGAGAGCTTGTACGCCTCCAGGAACATATTACAGGCCCGGTGCCTGGGGGGGACGGCGGGGGTGACAGTGATGGGGGGGTCCCCCACCCAGGAGGCACCCAGTTGTCCCCAGGGGCTCCCAGAGGGTCTCGAGGGGTTTCCAGTTGCCCCCAGAAGGGTTCTGGGTTGTCCTTGGGGGCTCCCAGTTACCCCCAGTTGCCCCCTGAAAGGTTCTGGGTTGTCCTTGGGGGCTCCCAGTTACCTGCAGTTACCCCCAGCTGCCCCCAGAAGGGTTCTGTGTTGTCCCTGGGGGCTCCCGGTTACCCCCAGTTGCCCCCAAAGGGTTCTGAGTTGCCCTTGGAGGTTCCCAGTTGCCCCTGGGGACTCCCAATTGCCTCCACAAGGCTCTGGGATCTTCCCTGTTTCTCATAAGGGGCTCCCAGTTGCCCCCAGAGGCTCCTCAGTGCTCCTGGTCACCCCCGGGGGTCTCAGAGCTCCCCTCCCAGCAGCTCCCAGTGCCCCCCAGTCCCCACCTGGGCAGGTTGTAGAGGGGCGTCATGCGGAAGCAGGCGACCACAGCCCGGCGGCGCTGCTTGGAGAGCAGCTTGTGCCACACTGCCTTCTTGGACTTGTAGGGGTGCTCCGTCTGGGGGGGGGGGGGAGGCGGGAGCGTCACCTGGGCACCCCGAGACCCCCCAGAGCATCACCGAGACCCCCACACCTCCATGAGCACCCCAAGGATCCCCACCACACACTCAGAGCATCCCAGGGACCACCTGGAACATCCCAGGGACCCCCTTCCCCCTGTCCCAGAGCATCCCAGATAACCCCCAGGGCACCCCTGGAGCACACCATGCCCCCCCCCCAAGACTCTTGAGACCCCCCCGGGACTCCTAAAGTACCCTGGCACCCCCCAGAGCCCCCCAAGACCCCCTGGGACCCCAACCTGCTTGAGGCAGTAGAGCATAGCCAACACCTCCTGCAGCCCAGGGACCTCCCAGACCCTCCCAGGGCCCCCCCCAGCCCCCCTGACCTGCTCGAGGTGGTAAAGCACGGCTGACACCTCCTGCACCCTCCGGACGATCTTCTCGGGGCTGTCGGAGTCCTCGGCTTTGCCGGCCATCTCGCGGTACAGGGCCATCTGCCACCGCATGGACGAGTTGTTCTCGCACTGGGGACACGGGGGACACGGTGACCATGGGGACGTGGTGGGGACCATGGGGGTACTGGCACCACGATGACCGTGGGGACATGGGGACCATGAGGACCACAGGGATACAGGCATCGTGATGACCATGGGGACATGGGGACCGTGAGGACCACAGGGATACAGGCACCATGATGACCATGGGGACATGGGGACCATGAGGACCACAGGGATGCAGGCATTGCGATGACCATGGGGACGTGAGGACCACAGGGATACAGGCATCGTGATGACCATGGGGACATAGGGACCATGGAGGCATGGTGGGGCACGTGGGGACCATGGGGATACAGGCACCGTGGGGATATGGGGACCACAAGGACACGGGGACCACGAGGACACAGTGGGGACCGTGAGGACCATGGGGATACAGGCACCACGATGACCATGAAGACGTGGGGACCGTGGAGACATGGTGGGGACTGTGGGGATACAGGCACCGCAAGGACATGGGGAACAGGGGGATGTGGGGGGGGACACAGTGGGGACGGGGCCACCTCACCTTGCCCTGCAGGTGCAGGTTGTTGTTGAGGAACTCCCGCACCTCCTCATCCGTGTCCTTCTGCAGGGAGGGGGACACAGGACAGGGCCACGTCAGGGGCTGTCCCCACTGTGGGGGGCTGTCCCCAATCCCAGGGGCTGTCCCCAACACCCCCACCCACCAGGGCGTAGCGGCTCTTGGCCAGGCTGATGAGCTCCTGGTCGGTGGGTGAGCACATGTTGAGGCCAATGGGCAGCATCTTCTTCAGGGTGGCGACGATGAGGGAGGTGTGGATGGAGTACCGGTCCCCACGACGCTTCTTCTTCGTCCGCTCCTGCTCTGAGCCACCACCCTGCGGGGACAGGGACGGGGACATCAGGGCCACCACCCCAGGCCAAGTGGTTTGGGGGGGGTCAGGGACAGGAGCCCCATGTCGTGGGGACATCAGCGGCAGGACCCCCATGCCATAAGGATGAGGGACATCAGTGGTAGGACCCCCATGCCACAGAGACGGGGACATCAGTGTCCACTATAAGGATGGGGACATCAGCACCAGGGTCCCTGTGCCATGGGGACACCTCAGAGCCAGGACCCTGTGCCACCAGGATGTGGATAAACGTGTTGGGACCCCCATGGCACAGGGATGGGGACATCAGTACCAAGACCCCTGTACGATGGGGACTGGGGACATCAGGGCTAGGACCCCCGTGCCACACAACTCCAGCAGCCCCCAAGGTCCCAGACATGGCTCTGTGGGACAGGACCCCAGGATGTCCATGGGGGTCCCAGCCAAGGTGGCCCCATAGAGCAGGAACCTGGAGGGGTCCTGGGGGGTCCCAGCTGTGGTGGCCCTGAGGGGCAGGACCCCAGGGCAGGGGCTGGGGTCCCTGGGGTCCCCTCCCCACGCAGCATGGCCCCGCTAACCTGGCCGTCTCCGGACTAGGTGCCAGCACCCGCAGCCAAGGGCAGGAGAGAAGAGACAGCATTAGGTACCCATCCCCATGTCCCTGGGGGCAGACGCGGGGGGCTTGGGGACCCGGGTGGATGGGGAGGGATGGAGACACCTGGGTAAGGGGCGTTGGGGGGCAGCAGGGGGGGGTTGGGAGGCAGCAGGTGGGGCAGGAGGGATGGAGATGCCTGAGTTTGGGGGGGGGGTTGGGGGGAGTTGGAGGTCCCAGGTGCGTTTGGGTGTGGTTTGAGGGTACCGTGTGGGTTGGGAGGGGTGGAGGTGCCTGGGTTTGGGGACACTGGGTGGGTTTTGGGGTGTTTTAGGGGTACCAGGGGTGTTGGGAGGGACGGAGGTGCCTGGGCTTGGTTGGGTTTGGGGATACCAGGGAGGTTGGGAGGGATGGAGACCCCTGCACAAGGGGGGGACTGGGGGTACCAGGCAGACTTGGGGAGGGGTGGACACCCCCCATGCATGGGATTGGGGTGCCAGGTGGGCGGGGGGTGCAGGTTGAGGGGGTCTGGGGGTGGCAGGCAGGAGGTCAGGGGGTCAGGCTGAGGGGGTGCAGCCGGGGGGGTGCATTCCCCCCCCCCCACCTTGGCCATCTTGCTCTTGCTGTCGGCGGTGAGGAAGGACATGTTGTTGATCTCATTCTGCACCACGAAGTTCTGCTCCTCACGCTTGAAGTTCTGCCGGGGGGGAGGACATGGGGCTGAGTGACACCCTGCCTGGGACCCCCAACCCCCAGCCCCTCCATTGCACCACTGTCCCCCACGTCCCCAGTGCCCCCCAACTCACGTGGGACTTGGACCAGTAGATGAAGACCTCCCCGACCATGCGGAACAGCTCCTCTGCATCCTCGTTGGGCTCTGTCAGCCACTTGGCCCTGTCGGTCCCATGGCCACCATCAGGTGATGTCCATGGCCACCATCAGTGGGTCCCCATGGCCACCATCAGTAAGTCCACATGGCCACCATCAGGGGATGTCCATGGCCACCGTCAGGGGATGTTCATGACCCCTAATTTTGCCCCACACCTTCTGGGCTCCACCACGGGTTGACCATGGTTCCCAAGAGATGCTCTTCAGCACCCTTATGTCCCCACGGCCACGTCCCCTGTCCCCCCTCACCGGCTGTTGTCCACGTAGCGGATGAGCAGGGGGTAAAGCGCATAGAGGTCACGGCAGAGGACAGAGAACTCATCCCGGATGAGCAGCTCGGCATCCTCCCCCTCCGTCTTGGCCTCCATGCGGAGCTGCTCCTCCTCGGCCACCACCTTGCCCGCCCGCTTCTTCAGCTTCTCCATGGTGGGGATGAAGTGGGAGCGCAGCAGCTCCGGCTTCGCCTTGCTGACGATGGGCTGGGCGAACACTGCGGGGACAGGGGGCTGCAACCGGGGGATGCACCTGGGGACACCCGCAACTCCCTGGGACCACCCATGGTCATGACCACCATCCTGGGACCCACCAGCACCATCCTTGGGACACCAGCATCATCTGTGGGATCACCCATGGCCACCAGCACCATCCCTGGGACCACTTAGGGCCACCAGCACCTCTCTGGGACTACCCAGAGCCACCAGCATCCTCTGTGGGATCACCCATGGCCACCAGCGCCATCCCTGGGACCACTTAGGGCCACCAGCGCCTCTCTGGGACTACCCAGGGCCACCAGCATCATCTGCGGGATCACCCATGGCCACCAGCACCATCCCTGGGACCACTTAGGGCCACCAGCACCTCTCTGGGACCACCCAGGGCCACCAGCATCATCTGCAGGATCACCCATGGCCACCAGCACCTCTCTGGGACCACCCAGGGCCACCAGCATCATCTGTGGGATCACCCAGGGCCACCAGCACCTCTCTGGGACCACCAGCATCATCTGTGGGATCACCCATGGCCACCAGCACCTCTCTGGGGCCACCAGCATCATCTGTGGGATCACTGACGGCCACCAGCACCTCTCTGGGACCACCCAGGGCCACCAGCATCATCTGCGTGATCACCCATGGCCACCAGCACCACCCTTGGGACCTGCCCAGGGCCACCACCCCATCCTGGGACCACTTAGGGCCAGCAGCCCCCATCCACCCCCCCTCCACCCACCTGCCAGGCGCTTCATCCAGGAGGCTTCGTCGATGCCCAGGTTGTTGACCACGATGCGGAGGATGTTGCCCAGGAGGGCGTTGAGGTGCTGGCCGGTGACGGCGGTGGCCCAGGGTCCCTGGGGCAGGGTGTCGGGGCCGCGCTCCCACCATCGGGGCAGGTAGTTGCAGAGCATGGGGAGGGTCACCTCGATGACGTGGGGCATCTCGGTGTAGCGGGCCCCCGACTCCGCCAGCCCCCCGATGTCCCGCATCAGCCGCTCCAGGTCGGGGATGTCGGGGCACATCTCCTCCACCCGGCTGGGGAGCCCCAGGACTGCGGGGACACGGGGATGGCAATGGGGGGGGGACACGGGCCCCACGGCGAGGGGATGGGGGACCCCCAAAACAGGGAGAACTGGGGGGGGGGGCAATGGGGATGCGGCACTGCCCCAAAGGTGGGGGCGAGTGAGGAGACTTGGGGACGAGGGGGTATGCCGGTGTTGGGGTGCATCAGGGTACCCCAAAGCTGGGGAGATTTGGGGGTGTCAGGACGTCCGGGAGCTGGTGGGGACAAGTGAGAGGGACAACAGAGACGTGGGGGGGACCCCAAAGTGGGAACAAGAGGGACGTTGGAGATGTGGGGGTGCCCCAAAGCTGGGGCCATTGGGGGGGGCATCAGTGTACCCCAAAGGTGGAGGTAAGAGGGACCACGGGGCACCCTAAAGCTGGAGCAATTGTGGGGGGCATTGGGGGTGCCCCGAAGCAGGGGGGGCAACCAGGGCTCATCCCGGAGAGGCCCCTGGAACACGGGGACACACCGGGGGGGGCGGCAGACACAGGGGGACCCTGCCCCACTCACTGGCCCGCTCGCGGGGGGACTTGGTGCTGTAGACGGAGCAGGGGTTGAACTCGTTGAGCTGCGGCTCCAGGAAAGCCACGGGCATGGCGGCGGCCAGGCGGGCCAGGCACTCCCCCAGCGCCGGGCGCTGCCTGCGGGTACAGGGGTACGGGCTCACCCCCCACCCCGCGGCACCCCGCGGCACCGGTATCCCACGGGCATCCCGTGGTCTGCAGGGAGTGGGGTACCAGAGGCACAGGCACCCCACAGGCACCCCAGATCCATGGGCACCCCCCGGGCCACCCCACGGGCACCCCAGATCCATGGCCACCCCACGGGCCATCCCATGGGCACCCCAGATCCATGGACACCCCACAGGCCACCCCACGGGCATCCCAGATCCATGGGCAACCCAGATCCATGGGCATCCCACGGGCCACCCCACAGGCACCCCAGATCCATGGGCACCCTAGATCCATGGGCACCCCATGGGCCACCCCACAGGCCACGCCAGATCCATGGGCACCCCACAGGCCACCCCATGGGCACCCCAGATCCACAGGCACCCCATGGCCATGGGCGCACCCCACAAGCACCCCCAGGTCTGCAGGCAGAGGGGTTTTGGGGGAACGTGACCCCTCCAGCCCCCCACCTCTCCACGTAGGGGTTCCTGGTGGTGCCCAGCGAGTAGATGCTGCACAAGATGCGGTAGCAGGACACCTGGACGTCATCGACTGCGGGGACAGGGGACGGTCAGGGCTGCGGTGTCCCCAACACCCAGGGGGTCCCTGCACCCCCAAACTGCCCCAGCACCCCCAGATGGCCCTGGTCCCCCTGTCCCCACTACGTCCTCTTGTCCCCAGAGTGTCCCCCAGTCCCCAGAGTCTCCCATCTCCACCACCTTCCCATCACCAACGCGCTGTCCTGTCCCCAAAGTGTTCCCTTGTCCCCAAAGTGTCCCGCATCCCTGCTGAGCCCCCGGTCCCCAACATCTCCCCATGTCCCACATCCCCGCCGAGTCCCCTGTCCCCAACGTGTCCCCCCCATCCCCGCGGGCTCACGGATGACGTCGTCCCCAAAGTTATGCTGCGCCACGTGCTCGAAGAGGGAGGTGAGGACGGGCAGGAGGGCCACCGTGGTGTAGTTGATGTTTTGGGCCACCCCCTTCACCTGCGTGCGGCTCTGCGTCACCTTCCCCAGCTTGAGGTTCTCCACCATCTTCTCAATGTCCTCGGAGGCACTCTCGAAGAAGGACCGCAGCCCTGCCTTGACGATCTCGGGGCCCGACTTCATGACCGTCCTGGGGGGGAGAGCAATGGGACACTCAGCACTGGCATGGCCACTGCCCCAGGGACACACGTGGGCGGTGTTGGGGACACGGCTGCTGCCCCAGCAGTGCTGGGATGAGGGTGGCATTGGGTACTGGGGGACAGGAATGGGCATGGGGGCACTGCGGGGACAGGGGGGACCACGGGGACAAGGATGGCATCAGGGTGGCACCGGGACACTGCAGGGACAGGGGGGACCATCGGGACAAGGACAGCACCATGGTGGTACTGGGACACTGTGGGGATGGTAGGGACAAGGACAGCACCATGGTGGCACCGGGACCCCGTGGGGACCATGGTGACAAGGACAGCACCATGGTGGCACTGGGACACCGTGGGGATGGTGGGGACAAGGACAGCACCATGGTGGCACTGGGACACTGTGGGGACCATGGGGACAAGGACAGCACCGTGGTGACACCGGGACCCCGTCCCACCTGGCATCCAGGGAGCGGGCAAGGATGTGCAGGCAGTTCACCACGGCCGGCGCGTCGGTCCCTGGGGATGGGGACAAGGACAGGGGGGCTCAGGTGCCACCAGGGCACCCCCCGCCCCCTCTGCACACCCTCCCCACTGTGGGGGTCCCCGGCCACGTCCCCTTACCGAAGAGTGAGACGCGGTGGCGGACGAGTGCGGCCAGCTTGCAGAAGAGGCTGATGGGGGACGGGGGGGGGGGGTCAGTGGGGGTCCCCAAGACCCCCAGCGAGGGGACAGTGTGGACCCCACGTCCCCTTGGCCAGGGGATGGGGCACAGGGGGACCCCCCTGAGCCCCCCAAGAGCAGGGGGGGGTGGGATGGGGCATCCCCATTGCCCAAGGGGCTGGGGGTCCAGGGGTGCCCCCCCACCTGGTGATCATCTCCTTCTCCTTGTTGGAAGCGTGCCCCCCACTGCCCAGCACCTTGGCCGGGGTGGAGAGGAAGTAGAGGCAGTGGTTGTGGAAATACTGGTTGATGAGGGGCAGCAGGATCTGGGGGGGACGGGGGGCATCAGGGGGGACTTCCCCCCCCCCCCAAGGAATGCACCCCCCGAGCACCCCATAAGGGACCCCAATGCATACCCCCGAATACCCCATAGGGACCTCTAAGGAACAGCTCAACACCCTCTGGGGACCCCAAGGATCTTTTAGGGGGACCCCAAGGACCCCCACACCATATGCACCCCATAGGGACCCCAAACACCCCATAGAGACCCCAAACACCCTATGGGGACCCCTAAAAGGGGACCCCAAGCACCCACATACCATATGCACCCCACAGAGACCCTGAACACACGGTAAGGGACCCCGAACAGCCCATGGGGACCCCAAACACTCCATACAAACCCCGAACACCCTATAGGAGACCCCAAACACCCCATTGCCCATCTCCCTGGGGTGGGGGGGGCTAATGGGGTTTCTGTGCCAAAACCACCCTATCCCACACACACCTGAGCCCCCCCCATTTTGGGTTCCTCCCCCCCACATTTTGGGGTCCCTCTGACCTTGGCGAAGAACTTGATCTCCTGTTCATGGGGGGATTTCTCCACCCGCCCGCTGCTCACCACTGCCTCTGGGGGGGGGCAGACAGTCAGGGAGGGGGCACATGGCGGGGGGACATGGGGAGAAGCAGGCGGGGGGTCCCAGGGAACCCTGAGAGGTCTGGGGCAGCACTGGGTGGGGGGGTCCAGAGATTCCAGGGGCACTTGGGGAGGGCTTCAAGGGGTTCAAGAGGGTCTTAAAGAAGTCCAAGGGGGTCTCAAGGGGTTCAAGAGGTTATTAATGTGGTCCAAGGGGGTCTCAAGGTGGTCTCAAGGGGGTTTCAAGGGGTTCAAGAGGGTATTAAGGAGGTCCAAGGTGGTCTCAAGGGGGTTTCAAGGTTTTCAAGAGGGTCTTAAAGAGGTCCAAGGGGGTCTCAAGGGGTCCGAGGGGGTCTCAAAGAGGTCCAAGGGGGTCTCAAGGGGGTCTCAAGGGGTTCAAGAGGGTATTAAAGAGGTCCAAGGGGGTCTGAAGAGAGGACCAGAAAGGTCCCAGGAGGCTCGGGGAGGAGGGGGTCCCAAGGAATCTGGGGGGTCCTGGGGCCGTACCCAGGTGGGCGATGAACTCCTGGGAGATGTCCATCCACTTGAGCAGCTGCTGCAGGAAGCCGTAGGCGAAGCGCTTCTCGATGGAGGACGTGTCCAGCTCCATGTCCTTCAACCCCCTGCGGCAGGGGTCAGGGGGGGCCTCACCCCCCCAAGTCCCCATCCTACCCACCCCCCCACCCGGGGGAGAGAGGGGGGCAGCAGCGCACCCCCAGACCCCCCACATCCCACACCCCAAATCCCCACCCTCATGTCTGCACCCCAAGCCCCACTGTGTGCCCCCCCAGACCCCCATCTCCAGCAGAGCTCGGGGGGGGGGCTGCAGACCCCTACCCCGCTGCCCCCCCAAATCCCTTCCAATGTCCCCAAAGCCCCCCCCAGCCCCCTCCAGCCCCCCTAAACGTCCTCTTCCCTGCACCCACCCCTACCCAGACCACCCAGCCCCCTTGTCCCCAGCCCCCCCCCCCCCAGATGCCCGAGTCCCCCCCCCCGTCTCCCCACCCACCGGGTGACGGCGTAGCCGTTGAGCTGCAGGAACTTGAGGAGCTCCTGCGCCTTCTCGCGGTCCCGTGCCTTCTCCTTGGCCGTCAACGTGTCGTAGGGCACGAGCAGGGGGTGCGAGCCCCCCCCTGGAACCCCCGTCAGCACCCGTGGGTGGTGTGGGGGGGAGAAGAGCACCCATGGGGGGGAAGCAGGGGGAGAAGACCACCCATGGGGGCAGCACCCGTGGGGGGGATGCAGGGAGAAGGACACCCCATGGAGGGTGGTGGGGCAGCACCCATGGGTGTGCATCCACTTGGGGGGGGGGGGGTCTGCCCAGATCCCTGGGGTGCAGGGGTGCCCATACGGTGGGGGGGACACGGGGGGTGCTCACCCTTGGCCTCCAGCTCCTGCTTCTTCTTGCGTCCCCAGGTGTTGTGGTAGTTCTCGGCCAGCTGCTCCGCCATGGCCTGGGGGGGACACGAGGAGGGGGTCCAAGCTGGCAGGGATGGGGGGGGGGGTGGCATGGCGGTGGGGGGGACACACACACATGCAGGGGAACACTCACCTGCAGCTCCCGGGACAAGGTCACCCCCGACAGGTCCACGGGCTGGGGGCTGTAGCCGTGGCTGGGGTCATAGGTGGCCTGGGGGGGACAGGGGCACCATGGGGTGGGGGCAACCCTGTGGACCTCATTGACCCCCCCCCATGTATTTGGGGTGCCCTTTTGCCACCCCATGGACCCCATTGACCCCCAGGTGACTGAGGTGCTCCTTCCCCATCCCATGGACTTCATTGAGCCCCAGGGGTTCTTGGGGGGGGGGGGGGGGGGACCCAGGCATCCAGACCCCACCTGGGCAGACTGGGAGATCTTGCGGGTCTTCTTCTTCTCCACCTTGTCCTCCTCGCCCTCACGGGCCTTCTCCACCATCCACTCCCAGGCCAGCATAGCCTTCAGGGACTCCTTGATGGGCCACCGGTAGATCTCCTTGTCCTGGGGGGGCAGATGTGGGGCTCATGGGGTGCCCTTGGGTGCCCCCCCAGCTGGGAGGCCAAGGAAGGTCTAGATGGGGCTGGGGGGTCTGGACAGAGCCAGAAAGTCAAATGGGGTTTGGGGGAGGTTCAGAGAGAGTTGAGGGGGACGGATGGGGTTGGGGTGGTCCAGTTGAGGTTAGAGGGTCAGGACTGGGCTGGGGGTGGGACAGACTGGGATGGGGGATCTCAATGAGGTTGAGGGGGACGGATGGGGTTGGGGTGGTCCAGTTGAGATTAGAGGGTCAGGACTGGGCTGGGGGTGGGACAGACTGGGATGGGGGATCTCAATGAGGTTGAGGGGGATGGATGGGGTTGGGGTGGTCCAGTTGAGATTAGAGGGTCAGGACTGGGCTGGGGGTGGGACAGACTGTGATGGGGGATCTCAATGAGGTTGAGGGGGATGGATGGGGTTGGTAGATCTGGGCAAGGTTGGGGGTGTCCAGCTGGGGTTGGGGGGGGGGTCCCAGCCTGGTCCCAGCAAGGCACACGCACGTTACCTTCTCAGAGAAGGTCTTGTAGGGTCGCAGCATGGGGTGGGTCTTGGCTTCTTCATCCACCGTCTCCCCAAAAGACCAGTTGTTCTGGATCTGCCAAGTGATGGGAACATCATGGGCGGCTCTGGGACAGCAGAGGGGGCTGACATGCAAGGGTGGGGGGGTCCAGGATGCTCAGAGGAGCAGGATGAACTTGGGGTGGGGGTCCCAGGAGCACAGTGGGGTCATGCAGGTATAGGGGGGGACCAAAAGGGCCAAAGGGGGGTCCTTGGGGGGATCATGCAGGTGGAGGGGTCCTGGGGGGATGCAGAGACCCCAGGGAGGTTCTGGGGGTGTCTGGCAGGTGCTGGCAGGGGGGCTGGGGGGTGCCCACCTTGTCGAAAGCCCACTTCTCATGGGTGTACTCCGCATACTTGTTGATGAAGCCATCCAGCTTCTCGGGGATGATGACACTGGGGGGGATGACGTGGGGGGGTCAGGGTGGGACTGAGCCAGGGCAGGGCACGGGGGGGGGGGGGGTGGTATGGACCCTACTTGAGGGTCTCGACAGGCTTGGGGTCGAAGTTGCCCTCAGCATCGACAGAAGCCTTCTTCTCAGTCTTGGAGGAGTAGCTGGCGTCCACATAGTCGGGGGGGAGGGCACCGGCGATGGCGCAGAGGCACGGCATGGCCAGCTTGTACAGCTCTGCATCGAACCGCTGGGCGGGGGGCACAAGGCGTGTCCCCATTCTGCTCAGCCCCCTCGTATCCCCATGTCTTCATCCTGCTCAGCACCCGTGTCCCCATCCCTGTGTCCCCATCCCTCCAAGTCCCTGTCCTTGCATTCTCATGTCCTCATCATGATGTCCCCATCCCCGCACCCGCATCATCCCCATGTCCCCATCCCCATTGCCTCATCCTACTCAGCCCCCTGTATCCCCATCCCTGTGCCCCCATCGTCCCCACCACCCTGTCCCCATCCCCATTGCCCCATCCTACTCAGCCCCCTGTATCCCCATCCCTGTGCCCCCATCATCCCCACCACCCTGTCCCCATCCCTGCATCATCATCATCCCCATCCCTGTGTCCCCATCATCCCCCCATCCCTGTGTCCCATCATTCCCATGTCCCCATCATGCCCATACCCATGTCCCCATCATCCCTGTGTCCCCATCATCCCCATCCCTGTGTCCCCATCATCCCCATCGCCATGTCCCCATCATCCCCATCTCCATGTCCCCATCCCCATCATCCCCGTGTCCCCATCATCCCCATCGCCGTGTCCCCATCCCCATCATCCCCATGTCCCCATCATCCCCATGCCCATGTCCCCATCATCCCCATGTCCTCATCATCCCCATCCCCGTGTCCCCATCATCCCCATCCCCATGTCCCCATCCCCATGTCCCCATCCCCACCAGCCCTGATATCCCCATTCCCGCATTCCCTCCCTCCTCCCCACCCCCCTGCCATCGCCCCCCCCCGGACCTTGTGTGCCAGGGACTCGAAGATGCCCCAGAAGAGCTTGCGGGTGAGGTGCAGCTCCTCCTCTGAGCTGACCCCCTGGTTGGGCCAGCCGCTGGGCAGGCAGTAGTACTTCCAGCACCGCTCGTAGTGGTTCGTCAGCAGCTGGGGGAGAGGCACGGTGGAGGAGAGTGTGAGGGGGGGGGAGGATCCCCATCACTGGGACCCCCCCAGTGTCGCCCCTCTCCCCGCAGCTCACCTTGAGGGGCATCTTGGCGAACTCGTTGAGGATGGGGACGTCGAAGACAAGGCGGCGGAGGAGATGCTGCAGCATGGAGGGACGGATGTACCTGGGGGGGGGGTATAGAAGGATATAGGGCAGGTGTAGGGGGGGACAGAGGGGGTGTAGAGGGGACATGGGGGGTGTAGGGGGGATATAGGGGTAGGCAGGGGTATGGGGGTTGTAGGGGGGATATAGGGAGTATGCAGGGGTATAGAAGAAATATAGGGGGGTTAGAGAGGCTATAGGGCGTATGCAGGGGTATAGAGAAGATATAGGTTGGTTAGAGGGAATATAGGAGGTATGAAGGGGTATAGAGGGGATATAGGGGGTGTAGAGGCATATAGGGGATATAGGGGGGTGTAGAGAGGTACAGAGGGAATATAGGGGGTTGTAGAGCAAAAATAAGAGGTATAAAGGAGTATAGAAGGAATATAGAGGGTGTAGAGGGGATATAGGGGTATGCAGGGGTGTAGAGGAGATACAGGGGGTGTAGAGGGGATATAGGGGGTATACAGAGGTAGAGAAGAGATACGGGGGCATGCAGCCATATAGAGGGGATATAGGGGGGCATGGGGGGCTGCAGGGGGTGTGGGGGGTAGGCAGGGGTATGGGGGTGACGCAGGGGTTCAGGGGGGGTTTGGGGGTGGATGCAGAGGCATGGGGGGATGCAGGGGTTTGGGGGGATATCAGGGGGCTTGGGGGGATAGGTGGGGGTGAGGCGGGGGTTTTGGGGGTCCACCGGCAGAGAGCCATAAGGCACTCCTCGATGACGTCGCGCTGGGCCCTTGGTGAGGGAGCGGCCGCGGGAGAGGCGGTAGATGGTGTGCAGCATGGAGTCCACCATGATGGCACGGTGCTCGGTGCCGGCGAAGAGCGGGGCGCACTTGGTGATGAGCGGCAGCACCGCCAGGCACAGGTACCGGTTCAGCGCCAGCGCCATCTCCGTCGTGCTGAAGGTGGCCTGGTGGTGGGGGCGGTTTGGGCAGGGGGTGTCAGGACCCCATGGGGCAGGGGGGACCCCCCCCCCCAGAGGGACCCCACGGGAAAGGGATGCCATGGGGCAGGGCAGATTTGGGGGACCCCATATCCATCCCACGGGGCAGGTTTAGGGGACCCAATACCCATCGCATAGGGCAGGGCAGGCGGGGGGGACCCCATATCCATCTCATAGGGCGGATTTGGGGGACCCCATACCCATCCCATGAAGGCAGGGCGGATAGGGGGAACCCTATATCCACCCTATAAGTGTGGGAGCAGCTGGGAACAGCTGGCACCTGTTTTCAAGAGGGAACGTTAGAATTTGTTGCGCCAAGCCTTGGAAGAACTAGTTTTACAAGGTCAGGTGGGAGGATGGCTTTGCGCACGCCTGGGAAGATGTGGCTGAAGACAGTCACCCGTACGCGTATGGAACGTTTTTATCTTTAACTGTTTTATCTTTAACGATGTTCTGAGGACTCGCAAACATCCCAGCCCAGCCAGACACGCGTTCCGGTGTTAGTAGCATGGGCTGTATGCCGTTAGTTCTCCCCAGATCCGTGTTGAAACACACACAAGTTCGATCCTTTACTGAAATAAGCGGAATCTTGTGCGGATAGGTTGAGCACTCAATTCAGTCGCTGCAATAAGTACAGGGCAGATGGGAAGGACCCCCAGACCCATCCCATGGGGCAGGGCAGGTTTAAGGGGACCCCAGACCCACCCCAGGGGTTAGTCGGGGCCGCGGCCGGGGGTCTCACCGTGTCGAGGGAGGCGGCTGCCCGCATGTCGGGGAGGAATCCCACCTCCAGCACGTGCAGCAGGAATTCCTGGCTCTCGACGCCATAGACGCGGTCAAGGAAGAGCACCATGGGCGCCTTGTGCTCCGGCACGAAGCTGGCCGCCATCCGCGGCTCCACCAAATTGCCATCTGGATGGGGGGGGGCTGGCAGCGCTGGGGTGGGGGGGGGCTGTGCCCCTGCCCACAGCCCTGCCTGTGCCCACCCCGCTCCTCCAGGGAGCTGCTTGCCCCTGGATCACCCTGGTACCCCCCCCAGTCTTTCTGGGCATCCCCCTGTCCCCCCAAAACCTATGCCCCCCCCCAGTCTGGCTGGGAACCCCAGTCTGCCCCCCAAGCCTGGTGTGTCCCCCCCCCCAGCACCACAGTCCCCATTTTGCTGGGCACCCCCATGTCCCCCCAGTGTGTCTGAGCACCCCGTGCCCCCCCCTCCCGCAGGCACCCACCTTTGCCAAGGGCAGGGATCTGCAGGGGGAGGCTGATGATGCCCACCAGGTCCTCGAGGGGTACGAGGGAGCGGAGGATGGCTCGGATCCGTAGAGCCTCCCCCTTGCCCGCTTGGATGAGCTGGGGAGTGAGATGGGGGGGGGGTCACACTGGGCCTGGACCTGCTGTGTCTCTCCCCTGTGTGTGTCCCCCCCGGCTCCTTACGTGCATCTCGGGGGCACAGCGACCCAACAGGTCGATGAGGGCGGCGTAGAAGGACATGATGGCGTTGCCCAAGTGCACCCGGTTCTCCTCGGGTGGCTCTTCGCCCCCAAACCTGCGGGGGACAGGGGGGTCAGGGGGTGGGGGGGGCATCGGGGGGACCCCCAGCATCCCAACAGCATGGGGACCACAGGGTGAGGGACTACCAGGCATCACCCTGGCATGGGGACCCCCAGCATCCCTGTGGGGTTGGGGACGGGGGCGATTGCAGCCCCAGCCCTCCCCTGGCCGTGCCCACCGCAGTGGCCCCTATCCCATCCCATCCCTTCCCATCCCATCCCATCCCATCCCATCCCATCCATCCCATCCCATCCCATCCTTTCCCATCCAATCCCTTCCCATCCCATCCCATCCCATCCCTTCCCATCCCATCCCTTCCCATCCCTTCCCATCCCATCCCTTCCCATCCCATCCCTTCCCATCCCATCCCATCCCATCCCATCCCATCCTTTCCCATCCAATCCCTTCCCATCCCATCCCATCCCATCCCTTCCCATCCCATCCCTTCCCATCCCTTCCCATCCCATCCCTTCCCATCCCATCCCTTCCCATCCCTTCCCATCCCATCCCTTTCCATCCCTTCCCATCCCTTCCCATCCCTTCCCATCCCATCCCATCCCTTCCCATCCCTTCCCATCCCATCCCTTCCCATCCTATCCCATCCCATCCCATCCCATCCCATCCCATCCCATCCCATCCCATCCCATCCATCCCCTCCCGTCCCCGTCCCACGCACGGCTCCCGCCGCCGCTCCCTCCTGCCGGTGGGCCCATCGCGGGCGGGGTCCTGGGCGATGTGGAGGGCGTCCTGGATGGCGGCCAGCAGCCCACTGCCCCCCTCGCCGCGCAGCGCCGGCCCGAAGCACTCGGGTCGCCGGATCAGCAGCCGCACCACCACGTTGGCGTTCTCCTCCACGCTCTCCCCTGTGGCACCAGTGGGATGACAGGGACCCCCAGGGACCCCCCGGGGATGGGCAGGGACCCCCAGGGTGCCAGGTGAAGGTGAGGGGACATGGGGACCCCCAGGGTGCCAGGATGGGGACACAAGCACCCCCAGGGTGCCAGGTGAAGGTGAGGGGACACAGGGACCCCCAGGGTGCCAGGATGGGGACATGGGGACCCCCAGGGTGCCAGGTGAAGGTGAGGGGACACCGGGACCCCCAGGGTGCCAGGATGGGGACACAGGGACCCCCAGGGTGCCAGGCTGTGGGTACAGGGATCCACGGGTGCCAGGCTGGGTACACAGAGACACCCCCCCCCCAGGGTGCCAGGCTGGCATAAAGGGGATGTGTGGACCCCCAGGGTGCCAGGCTGGGGACATGGGGGTGCAGACACCCTGAGGGGGGTCAAGGATGGGGACGCAGGGACCCCCCAGGGTGCCAGGATGGGCACACAGGGTTACCCCCCAGGGATACCTCCCCCCCCTCCCCGAGCTCACCGTTGACGAAGACGGCGAAGCGGAGGAAGTCGAGGTAGCGCTCACCCCCGCAGGGGTTCCATCCAATGTCGGGGTACCCCTTGGAGAGCAGCATGGGGCAGCTCTGCAGCCCGCAGCTCGCCAGGTACGTCACCACCTGCGGCAGGCACCCACGTCACACAGGGACCTCGCACGAGGACCTTGCACGAGGACCTCGCACGAGGACCTCGCACGAGGGGACATGTGTGTCCCCCCCTCCCTGTCCCCAGGGCACCGACCT